>NW_017672000.1:46965-87640 GCF_001879085.1 Nicotiana attenuata
ATATATATAAACGAAGAAAAAAAAGGTGAATTATAAGTATTTGTAACTCTATTATATTAAGCAAAATCAAGTTTGACACGAAATGAAGCTGGCTTTATTAGTACTTAGAAAAGTAAATCCACTGGCCAAAGTTGAAAACCGATCTTTCAGACTTACGCTTATGGAGTAGCAATTAAGGGAACAGAAGATATTTAAACCAAAATATAAGACTGTGGCGTAACATATTTCTTAAGAAAAGTTTCCTAACCAAATCATGTCCATTGTTTGCTAGTTTGTTAAACTGTGTAAAGAAATAGAAAAAAAATGACTTCAGTCATTGTCGAATTAATTTATTTTTTTTGTTTCAACTAATATCTTACTTATTGAGCCGCGTGATTCGATAATTGAGAAATGTTACATGTCTTATTACGACATTGTATTATAAATGTAATCTACCTACCTTATAAAATCAAACACCAAAAATATTTAAAAAGTTTGAGTTTATGTCTCGATTTTTTTTAATTTTAAAAAAGGGCTTCCAAAAGTGATTTTTTGTTTTGTTTTGTAAACAACATTTTGTAACTCCCTAAATTCGCGTTTAAACATCGAGATACTCCCTCTGTTTCAATTTATGTAAACTTATTTCCTTTTTAGTCTGTAGGAAAAAGAATGATCACTTTTCATATTTAGAAACAATTTGCCTTTGTACAATAATTTGTAGCCACACAAAATATTTGTGCTTTATTTTACACCACAAATTTAAAAATCTTCTACATTTTCTTAAATTCCATGCCCAGTTCACATAAATTGAAATGGGGACTAATATTAGTCGTTTGATTGAGCCGCAAGAATATTTGACCCCCAAAGAAAAGAAAAAAATGGTACAAATTAGACTCTCTAGTCCTTATATTTTTTTCTTTTTTCTTTTTATGTTCTAGACCACTCAGAAAAAATAAAAATAAAAGTATTGAAGATCACCGAGCTGTAACTTTCTCATTTCTTCAAAAAGTCAACAAGATAAATACCAAGTCTTCCATCTTAGCGTTTTTCTATTTTTCTAAATTATTTAAAAAAAGGTCTTCTATCTTAGATTTGGAAATTGCAAATTCGTCAGCTTCGGTGGCCGCTGGACCCCACATACTGTAGACATAGTGGCTTTTCATTTCGCTCTTTGGAAAAAAACAAAGAAAAGTAAACTTCCATTTTTCAGCTGCAACTTCTCGCCCATACCTTTAAGTTATGTCGTCAAACTCAATTTTCATACCTTAATTCCTTCAAATTCTCCAAAAATGGATTCTCCACTGAAATGGGTATTCATATTTACACTATTTTCATTCATAAATCGATCAGTTTCTGATCCAAGAGCTACAGAAGCAGCTCTAATATGTACAAACAGAACAGCTTCACAATCTGATCGTCAAGTTTATGTAGCCAGTTTTTTAGCAGCCATGGATTCAGTTACACCATTAGTTGCACGGCAACAATATGGAGCTGTAATAAATGGAACAGGAAATAACACTGTTTATGCCTATGGTGAGTGCATGAAAGACTTATCACAAAGAGATTGTAATCTTTGTTTTGCTCAGTGTAAAACACAAATCCTAAGGTGCTTACCATTTCAAAGATTGATTACTGGTGGGAGATTGTTTTATGATGGGTGTTTTTTAAGGTATGATTATTATAAGTTCTTTAATGAAAGTGTGAGTACTGTGGATAGGACAATTTGTGGGAACATGAGTTTTTCAGGGGATCAGAGTTTATTTAAGGAAAATGTTGGGAAATTAGTGAAGAATTTGGAGGTGGGAGGTTTGAGGAATGATGGGTTTTTAACGGCGGCTGTGGGTACTGGGAATTTGACTGTTTATGGTTTGGCTCAGTGTTGGGAATTTGTGAATGGGAGTGCTTGTCAAAAGTGTCTTTCTGATGCAGTTTCAAAAATTGGTTCTTGTCATCCTAAGGAAGAGGGAAGGGTGTTGAATACAGGTTGTTATGTTAGGTATTCTACTCAGAAGTTCTTTAACAATTCTGCAACTGATACTCCTCCTAATGGAAATGGGGGTAAGTTCTTTATGTCTAGAATAAATTCTTTGCTTGTTTAATTGTGTGATCATCTCATTTGAAAGTAATGTTGAAAAAATTATGCTTTTATTTACATAATTATATCGTCAACACGCCCCCTCACTTGCCAGCTTGATTCTTTATGGCCAAGCACATGAATATTTCTTTTAGTATGAGATTTGAATCCAAGACCTCTGTCTGCTCTAATATCATGTTTTTAATTGTGTGATCATCTCATCTAAAGGTTTAAGCTGTTAGAGAGTACACTTTTGTTTACTTAATTATATTTTCAGTATATGCTTTTGATATTTGTTGGTTTCATGAGTTATTTCAATCTTATCCAATGATTTTAAATGTTTAATTTGTTTTGATCGTGGTTTGAGATTATACTTATTGAGACTATTTAATAGAGTAAGAAAAAGTTTGTGATGCTGTTTATTTACACTTTATGACAAGGTGAAATGGTTGACATTGACATATATGAATGAAGAGTGAAATCAGCATTGATGCAATTGCAGACATTGAAAGCTTTTTTTAATCTGCGCTAAAGTGAAAATTCTTATGCAAAATTAAGTTATTCATGTATTCACATTATGATTAATTATCAGGAGGATCGAGTCGTTTGGCTGTTATTCTCGCAACAACCCTGGGTATTTCCGCTTTCTTGCTATTTGTGTCGGCTGTTTCATTCTTTATGAGGAAGAAGGTTTTGAAACAAAAGAGAGGTACTACTTTCTAAGTCAAGTCATTTCCATTCTTTTGATAGATCAAATGGAATTTTGACTTGAATTTGCTTTGATGATGCAGAGAAGAAGCAGCTAGGAGCACTCATAAGAACAGTTAATAAATCAAAACTGAATATTTCCTATGAAACCCTTGAGAAGGCAGCAAATTACTTTAACAACTCCAACAAACTGGGACAAGGAGGTTCAGGTTCTGTTTACAAGGTAATTTCTCTTTGAACATTATTTTCTTATAGCAAAGACTTCTGACTTACGATAGTCATGTTGCTACATGAAATAGGGGATCTTGCCGGATGGTCAGGTTGTTGCTATAAAGAGGCTCTTCTTCAATACGAGGCAGTGGGTTGATCATTTCTTCAATGAGGTCAATTTGATTAGCGGCATACATCACAAAAACCTAGTAAAGCTACTGGGTTGCAGCATTACAGGGCCGGAAAGTCTTCTTGTGTATGAGTACGTGCCCAATCATAGTCTTCTGGATTACGTCTTTGGTAAGTATCGAATCCAACCTTAATTATGAACACTTAAATCGGTGGTAGTCTTATCTTGTTACCTCTGCAGTAGAGTATACTTACACGTAAATGACTTCGATTTGCACTGAATCAGACACAAAGAACCTTCAGCCACTTACATGGAATCAACGATACAAAATTGTATTGGGTACTGCTGAGGGCTTGGCCTATCTTCATGAAGAATCAAAGTTGAGGATCATCCACAGAGACATAAAGTTGAGCAATGTTCTTCTAGATGAAGATTTCACGCCAAAAATTGCTGATTTTGGTCTAGCCAGGTTATTTCCTGAAGACAGGAGTCATATTAGCACAGCTATTGCTGGTACACTGTAAGTTGGTACCTTTTTTTGGTTACTCTTACTTTTTCTTTAACCAGAGAGGATTTAACAATATAGACAATTTGTAAGCTGAAATGATTAAATCTCGATACAGTAAGAAGTGTCGGATCTGTTTTATGTAGCTATATCATCGTTAATCTTGCTATTATTTGGTACTGCTACTCATGTATATTGTATTTTAGGTCTATTGCTATGATCTTATGGGTCTACAATTTAGCCATGTTTCGGGAGATTAGACCTTTCACTTGTATCTAAATGTAAAAGTAGGTTTCTTGCTAGTATAAGTTAACTACTGCATATATAATTTTCACGGTTTTACTTTATTCTATACACTTCTGGTTGTTGAACTTCCTTTGATATTCTTAAAAGAAGTAACCAGATTTTAAATTGCAGCGGTTACATGGCTCCGGAGTACATTGTACGTGGCAAACTAACTGAGAAAGCTGATGTTTATAGTTTCGGTGTTCTTGTTATCGAACTCGTGTGTGGAAAGAAGAACAGTTATGTGTTCCAGAATACGAGTTCTCTTCTGCAGCAGGTACTTTCTTGTGCTATATCCTCTGTCCTTAATGGACATTAATAATACTTACTAAACTCATGTCGTCGTGGTTTCTAGTTGTGGAACTTGTATGGAATGGGAAAATCTTGTGAAGCAGTGGATCCTTCATTAGAGGGTAAGTTCAACGAAGAGGAGGCGTCTAAGCTGCTTCAAGTAGGTCTGCTTTGTGTACAGGCATCAGCAGAATTGCGACCCTCTATGTCAAGCGTCGTGAAAATGCTCACTGAGAACCATGAAATTCCTCAACCAACACAACCACCATTCCTCAACTCTGGTAGTTCAGAATTTAGTCCTTTTAATCTACATGGTAAAAGATTTTTCGGTCAACCAAGCTCCTCTACACAATCTTCTGGGAATAAATTGACAGAGAGTTGGATCGATCCTAGATAAACTAAGGTGATGAAGAATTTTGACTTGACTCGATGATCATCTGGAATTGGCATTGGATTTTTGTTCTCAGCAAAGGCCAAATCTTTGAAGGTGAATTGTTCAGAAAACTCAAGTTTGTGTCTGTGATTAGGCATTATGATTTGAGCTAATGAGCTTAACATTGACTAGCACTCACCCTCCATTTTTTCCGCTGATATTTGGCTATATTCGTCAAATTCGTTTTGTGAATATCCTATAGAGTTACTTCCTTCTCAAGGTGCCATCCCTAATGTAAAGCTGTTGTATAGTGCCTGAATTGTGATACAGTATCTGCAGCTGTTGCAATGAACTACATCTATTGTGATAGATTTTCGACTAGTAACTTACAATTATGATAATATTGTCTTGGTTTTGATCAGTAGATTATTTCAGAACTATCATTCAAACCCACAAAAGAAAAGAAGAACAGATCAAATACTCCAGAAAATGATTAACTCTTGCAGATGTTGCTCAGACAATATTTGATTTTATTAAATAGTCCCCTGGCTCCAACCACTCGTGAACTGCAATTATACTGTCAGTGTATATATTACTTAAATCTTTGGTATTATATCATTTGAAATGACGAAAATTATATAGTCTCTGTAATGTGCTATTTGAGGTCATACTTGGTTGGATTTGCCCTAAATTCCATGCTGGGACAGGGTGCTTGCTTTATTTCTGAGCACATGTTCAACAGCTAGAACCTCTTATCACTTATAATCCAGCAGAATGTGAAAAGGAACTTTGTTGACTGATTTAAAATCAAAATCCCTGTATGGACTTTACCATAAAGTGGTACACTTGTATTATTTTAGCATAACACTTGCTAATTTATTTTAGGAGGTATTGACCTTAATGGAACTCTATTGCTAGCTTTATTGTGTATTGTACGTTGACCCAAAAGGAATATTGCTAGTTGATGTTTGTTATAATTATTACTACTAAACAGAGCTAAAATTGCTAAAGCAAGTCCAATTTATGTGCTCCTTAATCTTTGTATAAGATTTCATTTTAAAATCTACCAAAATTGACTAATTTATCAACCCTATTTGCTCATAATGTGATCTCCACTATGCCAAAAAAAAAAAAAAAAAAAGAGCGTGTTTGTAACTCTGACTTTGTTTGTCATTCGTGGATCCAAGAAAATTTATTTTGCCCCTTCGCATAAACAAAGTCATAGATGGTGATATAATGTGGCAATTTATTGTACTTTAACTTGAGCATCGCAATCGCTAATATACTTGGTCTGACAGCTATATCATCTTAAGGAGTAACTAACTATTGCTAATTGTTTGTATTATATATAATGAAGACACTTAACATTATTGTCAACATTTTTGTATCATGTACGTTGACCTGGGAGGAATCTCGTACACGAAGTCAAGTGGATTTGTCCTCTGAATTGTCAGTGTGAATCTATTTACTGCTCCCTCCGGTTCACAATAAGTGTCCAATTTGCTTTTAGCACGCTCATTAAGAAAATACTAAATTCTATACAAAAATACCTACTATGACTAAACTATCCCTAATTAAACATTTAATGTGAGGAGTAAGAAAACTTTTTAGGGATATGTACATAGGGGTAATTTTGTAAAAACAAATTGAATTCTTTCTTGATTACATAACTGGACACTTATTTTGAACCAAAATAAAAAAGTAAATTTGACACTTATTATGAACCGGAGGGAGTATTGTATTAAATGTAAACGTTCTTGCATATCACATGATATAACATTATTGAGCAATTTGGGTGAAAGAGGGCATGGTAGAAATCTTATTTGTTTAGCAAGGTTGTATGTATTAAGAGGTACTTATCCGTCAAGTTCATCTACATTTGTTTGTCCCAATTAAAACCTCGCGGGAATCTTACCTGCAGCCATTATTTAAATAAACCTCATACCTTTTTCTTTCTAAATCTTCTCTTATCGGTACTCGATCATGTTATGATCCCATTTTATTTTATGAAAAAATAAGGGTCAATTTATTTTGTAGGCCTACAAATTAGGTTTTAGTTTTATGGTATTTTTACAAGAGCTTTTTATTGTTATATTATCTTTCCCATTTCACTCGAGAAATAAGTGAGCTATTTCTTTGCAGTATTGTGCTCAAATTCATATGTGGTTATTTCGTCAAGATTTTTTCATTAGTTGGGGAAGAATCCCAGCGAATCGGACTTTTTGAGGAACGTATGGAGAGAGATTGAACTTGGTTGGATAATATGTGAGTGATAAACAACAACAACACAGTATAATTTCACTAGTGGGGTCTGGGGAGGGTAGTGTGTATGCAGACCTTACCCCTACCATGGGATAGAGAAGCTGTTTCCGATAGATTTTCGGAATCCTTCCCTCCAAGAACTCCCCACCTTACTCTTGGGGTGACTCGAACTCACAACTAGGAGTGTACAAACCGAACTGGAAAATCGCACCAAACCGAAAAATCAAATCAAACCAATTAAAAAATCTGACTAGGTTTGATTTGATTTGGTTTAGTATTGAGTAAAAAAATCCCAAACCAAACCGACATATAAATATATAATTTTTATATTCTTTTAAGACTTTATATAGAATTTTCTTTACAAAAATTCTAGAAAATTTGGGATTCTCTTATGGGATGTAATATTTAATAGAATATGAAGTACTCCATTTTTATTAACCTTGAGTAATGGGTTATGCGATCACTTTCGTATCAAGTGTTACTGAAATGCGTCAATCTCTTTATTCTTCCATGTTCATATGACAAGATTTCTTAAATTCTTATATCTTTTTTGAATTTGAAGTGGTATTTCGACAATCTAAAATTAAATAGAACATATCATTAATTAGGTATTGATTTTTATATTTAATTAGTAAATTCGTTTAACCTTAAAAGTATACAACGAAAATTATTGTCGGATGACTAAAAAAAGTAACTATCATGTGTTATTAACAAGATTCTCCCATAAAATTATTTTAATAGATCATATGTTTATCAATTTTTACTAAACATATATTTACTTATAAAAAATTTAACAAAGTAAGATTGAAATAATATTCATGTAACAAAAAAACCCGAAAAATCCGAAAAACCCGACAAAACCGAACCAATCCAAACCGATATAATTGGTATGATTTGGTTTTAATAAAAACCGAACCAGCCGGTCCATGTACACCCCTACTCACAACCTCTTGGTTGGAAGTGGAGGGTGCTCAATGATTGAATATTTTTTAGCAAAATACAAAATGAATTGTCAAATATTCAACATCATTCCACTTAATTCTATTTAAATTGTAAGTAGGAGACCATTTCCTCGAAAATAAGGGGAGGGAAAAGAGCCTCAAGCTTATGGTACTATTCGACAGCTTCACTATTTCTGGAACTGTTTTCACAACTTGATTAAACAAAGCAATTTATTTAGTTTTATAATCTTACTACTTTGACTTGAGCTCAAAACGACAAACTCTTCGCCAACTAATTTGTCGATTATGATCTTAATGATGTTTACTTAACCAAATGAAAATAGAAGAAAATCATAAACCAACTGTATCATTTCCAATTAATGCGTTGTAATTAAGTTAGAGGGTGTTTGGATTGGCTTTTAATCTGTGCAAATCAACTTTTAAGCTCTTTTTAGCTTTTTTTAGTGTTTGGGAAAGTTAGAAAAGTTCTTAAAATAAATTAAAAACTGCTTAAAACAAACCAAAAGCAATGAGCAGGACAACCCCAACTTATTGCTTTTTGGCTTAAAAGTTATTTCTATTGAAAAAAATACTTTTTTTAAGCCAATCCAAACGGGCTCTTAGTCAATTTTTTCGCTTCACCTAATGATAGCTTCTAGATAAACGAAAACTTAAAGACTTTTATGCACCCATTTAACACAACTGTTTATTACCTTCTAGGACAAGCGCATATAGTCATTGAAATACGAATCTCTTTCCAAAACGAGCACGAAGATGGAAGACTTTGAAAATAAAATATGGTGGACGACTTTGAAAATATTAAAATGGTTGACTTGAATAGTGCCACATTAGAGAAAGTGGCATCGACAAAATAATTGTTTTAGAAAAATTCCACTTCCTATTTCAAGAATTCTTTTGGTTTCTCATTCAGTATTCGCATTGTAGCCCGACTAAATTCGGATTCGCACCAAGAAGTTCTATATTGGGAGGTGATGTTTTAACTTCAATACCACACAAGAGGGGGTGATTTGTATGGTGTCCAATTTTTCGCTTAAACTGATTATGGAATGACGTGGTTCTTCTAAGTGTTCCTTAACCTACTATTGCAGAAATAGTAAGTGCGGAAAGTAAAGAACACAAGTAGTTTACGTAAAAAACACCTGGCTCAAAAGGTGAAAAAAACCACAACCTACTTCTCAGTAGGATTTCCCCAAACTCTCCACTAAATCAATGAGCAGAAAACTGCATTTACAAAACACTATTGTAAACCTAGGATTACCTCTAATCCCGTTATGGCAAACAACTTCTGACTGTTGCGACAACTTCAAGTTAACTTTAACTTGAATACTCTGAGTACCTAATACATTTGCCTCTAGATAAAGCTAAAAGGTACAATATGAAAACACCTACTACAATTGAACTAGAACAAAAGACAGACACTTGGAACTAGTTCTTCTATCTGGTTCATGCAGTTTCGGGTTCGCACACTTGAGTCACACACGAACTGCTTGCAAAATGCCTTGCTATTTTGCTCTCAATTCACGTTTAACTTCTGCTTTTGTGCATCACCTGTAAAGTGAGAACATCCTGTAATTTATAGAGTTAGTAGATGAAGAAATAACTAGAGTTCTAATGCTACTCTTCCTTAGGGAAGAGTTCTAGTTGAGCTCAACTTCTAACTTTTTTCCTATCTTGGATAGTGTTCTCTTTGATTAAGGAGTCCTGCTCCTTATCAATTATGCAACATTTTCGATCAGGAGATATCAAATATACCAAGTTAAGCTTATCTCCTTCACGTGCATTACACATGCTCGAATCTGCCCGTTTCTACACAGGGGATAGACCTGGTTCATGCATGAGCTTCCTTTGTCAATCTTCAAAACTAACCTTCACTTGGGCCAACAAATTCCCCCTTTTTGATGATGACAAACTCTATGCTTTTTCATAAGCTTAGGCCTTGTTTCAACTTAGCTCAACATCAACACAAATATCACTTATCATCAAGGACCAGGTTCATTAGGTTATAAACATCACTATTCAAAGTATAAAGCACAACCTTTTCCCCCCTTTTGACATCATCGAAAAGTTGCATAAAAACATGTGAGATAACCAAATTTTAAACTTACTCAAGGCCACTGGGGCTACTTCAAATGCAAACATGGATTAATCATCATAGATCAAGCTAAGAATTTCAACCAAAGAAATATGAACAAACAGTTAGAGCAAAATCAGTAATTTCATTGATGATTGATAAGATTCTACCACAAAGCATAAGAAGAAATAAAAATACTGAAAACATGAGCAAAAGAAACAAAAAGTCCCGAACTGGGTCACTGGTTGATCTACACTAGGCTAGGAGACTTAAGGCTTGGAAGAACTAGGGGCTTGGTTTTTGGCTTGGAGAAGCTTCAGCATGTCTTGAAGAATTCCATCATTCTTCGCCTTTTCCCTTGCCGGTTCAGTTCTGAGAGCATCTCTCTCAGATTCTACCTCAGACCGTGTCTTCAGCCTTGCTATCTAAGCATCTTTTGCCCCCTTCTCCCGCACCAAGGCTCTGACCTTGCTATTGACTGGTGCCTTCTTGGATGAACCAGGTTCATCAGGAGTGGCAAGAACCTCATAGTCACAAGCAATCAGAGTTTTCGCCCCAAAGTGATCTTTGCTTGTAGCCACCTCCCACTTCTTCAAAGGCACCTTAAAATGTGCAAGCACAATTGTGAGAATAAAGCCATAGGGAATGGAATGAGACTTAGTGCCACTGATAACCTTATCAAGAAGCTGGATTATAAATCCAGACCAATTAATCTGCCTCCCACTGTCCAAACACTCCTTGAAGGCCAAATCCATAAAGCTTGCAATGTGCCTCCTTTCCTGGCTTGACAGAACACAGTTGATAATGAATTCGAACAACACCTTGTAGGGTGGCTTCATCGCACTCCTGTACACAGCCTTGGGCTCACTTTCCTCCTCATGATCACTGAATTTTCTGGTGATGGCAAGGGCAGTAGGAAGATTTCTAGGCTTGCTCACTTAAGCTTTTTGTAGTCATTGTACCTCTCAGTAGGTACACCTAGAATTTCACCCAAATCATTCTTATTGAAAGAGATTCGCACCCCTTTCACCAAGCTGGTAACCCTTCCATCCTTCACTGCAACATTTGCCATAAACTCAACAATTTCATCCCTAGCCATCCTGCCATCCATCTGAAGGACCATGTCTTTCCAGCCTTGCACCTCCAATTTTTCCAACAGCAGCACCATTCCTTCCTCTTCCAAATCCCTGAGGAGTCTACCCTTCAGAATAGTTCTTTTGCCAAACTTGGTCATCTTGTCCTTTTCATTATTTGATTCATCTTCCTTTTCTCCACTCCATTCCTCTTCTTCAGCAATTTTTACTTGTTTGGGTTTTACTGCAGACCTGGTCCTTTTTGCCTAGGTGGATGGTTCAGCAGACTTTGACATAGGGGTAGACTTCTTAGTGGAAGTCTTGGCTTTCTTGGGCTTGGGAGTCTAAACCTCCACTTCAGCAATCACATCTTCATCTTGATGGGCCAGGTCCATCTCAACCACATCAACAACCTCAACAAGCTCTCCCACCTTCTTCTTCCCTTTGTCCATCCTTTTCTTTTTGCTTTCTGCAGCTCTTCCTCATTCTGTTTCAGCTGACTTCTTGAGGCTCTTCCTCTTGTGGGAGGAATTTCAATAGTGTCAGAAGGAGCAGCCTTCCTTTTCTTGTTAGCCCTAGCAGTGCCAGGGGTCTTAGCCATAGAAGTTCTCTTCTTCGTGGGGTTGTAGCTGTCACCTACTTTCTTCAATAGGTTTGCGAGGGTTACTTCAACTGATGAACCAGGTTCATCTACTTTTTGCCCAAGATTAACCAGCCCTTCAGCGGCTTCGCTAGACCCACTTCCCCCTGATTTTTTGAAACTTTCCTCCACTTTATCTTATTCTTCTCCACAAATAGCCATTCTACCTTTTTCAAAAGTGGGTGACAAATCAACCACTCTTTTTACCATTCCCCTTTCTTCACCTCGAACACCCTCACTCTCTTTTTCTTTTTCTTTTTTATTCTTACCACCTCTCTTTCTGGACTCAGAAGTTTCTACATCCACCACAGATCCAACCAAAATGAACCTATTCTCCAGATTATTAGCCAACTCAGAAACGACCTCAGTAATAGTATTTGGGCCAGAAATTACCTATTCAGTATCAGAGGATCCAATTTCTTCCCCCTCAGTAGCAGACTTGAAGGATTTGTCAGAGTTCTGGGTTTCTTGGGCTCGGCTAGCTTTCAATTGTGCATTTAATTTCTTTGATAATTCCCTCCCAGCCACTTTCTTACGAGCAAGCATCTTTACTCTTCTTTTCTTAGGCTGAGAAGTGGTTGAAGATGAGGAGCATGGTGGGGGAGTACCAGGGTTATTAGAGGGGTTAGTCATTTTGTGCTTGGTTCTTGGGAGAAAGAAGAAAGGAAGATTGAATTTTAGAAGATGGGAGAAGATGGAAAATAATTTCGACGGTTTGAGAATGATGAAGAGAAGGCAAAGATGATGATGATCAATTTCAAGGGAGGGGATAATTAATGGGTAACGGCAGGCTCATTAGTCTTTTAGAAGTCTAATCGAACTAAAATGTTAGTTTTGAATAGACGGTGGAGTCTTCCCTAGAATCTAGGTGATTTAATTTGGTTAGGACTCTTTTGAACGGAACTGGTTCAAATTAATTGGATAGGTTTGAGAGAAATTTGAACTTAGGTAGGACTCTGCTTAGGATTCAAATATTATTTCAAATTAAGCAAAGCGTAGAAAACATACCGTGTTATCTTGATGAACCAAGTTCTTCACTGATAATTCTCTTGTGTAAGTCTAAATTTTCCAAAATAGAGAAAATATCATTAGAGATTAAAGAGTCATTTTAACACATGACACAAGAGTATACTATATAAAGTATGAGACTGAGCAAAAATTAGTTTAATTATATACATATTTTATAGATTTTTTTTTTCATTTAACCTTGAACCGGTCCTTTTAGGTGATCTTAATCATCCCTAATTCCAACCTGTTCCTCTCAAAGTGATCTCTACTTAAGGCTTTTGTGAAGATGTCGGCAATTTATTTTTCAGTAGCACAAAACTCCACAGTGATCAAGCCTTTTTCATAGCCGTCTCACAAAAAATGGTGCCTAACATCTATGTGCTTAGTTCTCTTATGATGAAACGGGTTCTTTGTCATACTAATGGCACTAGTGTTATCACAAAATATAGGGATACAACCAACATCAATTCCAAAGTCCAATAATTGCTGTTTGATCCACAGCAATTGAGCACAACATGAAGCAGCAACAACATACTCAGCCTCAATAGTAGATAAGGCCACTGAATTTTGCTTTTTGGTAGCCCATGACACAAGACATGAACCAATAAAGTGTTCTATACCTGAGGTGCTCTTCCTATCCACAAGGAAACCTGCATAATCAGCATCAACATATCCCACTAGGTTAAAATTACTACCTTTTGGATACCAAAGACAAAGGTTAGTGGTGCCTTTTAAGTATCTCAATATTCTCTTGACAGCAGTCGAGTGGGACTCCTTTGGGTTTGCCTGAAATCGAGCACAAAGACCTACACTGAAAACAATGTCAAGTCTGCTAGCAGCGAGATATAAAAGAAAACCAATCATTCCCCTATACAGCTTCTAATCAACAAATGAACCAGGTTCATCTATATCCAATTTTGTGGTTGTTTCTATAGGAGTATCGATTTCTTTTGATTCTTCCATTTTAAACCTTTTAAGCAACTCTTTCACATATTTCTACTGATGGATCATAGTTCCATTTGAGTTTTTTTTAATTTCTAAGCCTAAAAAGAAATTAATCTCACCCATCATGCTCATTTCGAATTCACTCCCCATTAGTTTAGCAAATTCCTTACTTAGTTTATCAGTAGTTGCTACAAAGATTATGTCATCAACGTATATCTACACTACTAGAGGGTTTTTACCATTTTCCTTCAAGAATAAAGTGTGATCGATTTTACCTCTCTTGTAGCCATGCTCAAGCAGAAATTTAGATAATCTTTCATACTATGCTCTAGGAGCCTGCTTAAGACTATAGAGTGCCTTGTCAAGTTTGTACACATGATCAGGGCACTCCTTGCTTTCAAACCCTGGAGGTTGCTTGACAAACACTTCTTCCTTTAAATAGCCATTGAGGAAGGCACTCTTGACGTCCATCTGGTGAAGAGTGAATTCCATGTAAGCAGCAAAGGCTATGAGGAGTCTTATCGCTTACAACCTTGAAACTGGAGCAAAGGTCTCATCATAGTCTATGCCCCCCTCTTGGCTATATCCTTGAACCACCAATCTTGCCTTGTTCCTTGTAACCGTTCCATCTTCATCAAGTTTGTTTCTAAAGACCCATTTTGTGCCAATTACTGATCTGTCATTGTGTCTTGGTATCAGATGCCAAACTTGACTCCTTTCAAACTGGTTGAGCTCATCTTACATTGCATTTACCCAGTCTGCATCCTGCAAAGCTTCAGCAACATTTTTAGGTTCAATAAGATATAAGAAAGCATCAAAAGCACAAAGATTTTTTAATGAAGATCTGGTTTTAATTCCAGAGGTTGGATCAGTAATTGTGTTCTCAATGGGATGGGAACTTTGGTACTTGTAAGGTTTCACAAACAACTAGTTTTCTCTTGATGTTTCTCCAATGTTTTGTTGTTGAGGAACAAGTTCATGGACAGGTTCCATCGAGGTATGAGATTCAATTCCTCTTTGTTCAGTTCCCCCTATCAGGTTGCCCTGAATAGAAGAACCTGTTCCATCACCTTTTTCTTCTTCTGGTGCAGCTTCAGCCTGGGCTATGATTTCATTTAAATTTCTTACCATCCAATTGCTTTATCTTCATGTTCCTGTCTCTCAGAAAGAATGTTAGTTTCATCAAAACCATATGTACACTTTCTTCTACACACATAGTTCTTTTGTTGTATACCTTATAAGCTTTACTATGTGAAGAATATCCCAAGAATACTCCCTCATCACTTCTGGGATCAAACTTACCTAGGGAGTCTTTACCATTATTGTGCACAAAACACTTGCATCCAAATGCCCCAAGATGGGATATATTTGGTTTTCTCCCTTTAAGTAACTCATAGAGAGTCTTATCCACAAGAGGTCTAGTCATGCACCTATTTATGATGTAGCATGCAGTATTTATAGCTTCTGCCCAGATGCTATGGGGCAGTTTACTAGAAGAAGCATAGTCCTAGCCATATCTTCAAGTGCTCTATTCTTTCAACTGCTCTATTTTGTTGTGGAGTCCTAGGAGCAGAAAAATTATGATCTATGCCATGGACATCACAAAAAATTCAGCAAACTTAGCATTTTCAAATTTAGTTCCATGATCAGACCTAATTGATACAAGTTGATTACCTAGTTGTTTCAGAGTTTTTCTAACAAAAGAAGTAAACATCTCAAATGCTTCTTCTTAGATGTTAAAAACAATGTCCAAGTAAACCTAGAGTAATCATATACAAGCACTATAACATATCTCTTACCACCTCTGCTTCATTGGACCACAGAGATCCATATGGACCAGTTCCATCGTTCTGGTGGTACTTACCACTTTCTTGCATTTAAAAGAGGATCTTACCTGTTTTCCCCTTGCACAAGCCTCACAAACTTTGTCTTCCTTAAATTTGATGTTAAGCAGCCCTATCACCAGGTAGTTGGAGACTAATTTGTTGAGTTGACTCAGACTTGCATGTCCAAGTCTCTTGTGCCAAAAGAGAGGATCATTGTCCAACACACTTAAACAAGAGAGTTCATTTTCTGAAAGTGTGGACAGATCTACAATGTATATGTTGTTTACTCTTTTTCCCTGTAAAATAATTTTGTCAGTGGTAAGATTAATCACAAAACATCTGGTAGAGGTGAAAGCTACCAAGTTACCTCTATCACACAATTGTGATACATTGATTAGACTGTATTTTAGTCCATCTATCAAGTAGACATTCTCAATAAAGTGAGAATCAGTCTTACCTACCTTTCTAACCCCAATGATCTCACCTTTCTTCCCATTTCTAAAGGAGACATTTCCTCCTTTGAGGTCCTCAAGTGAAAGGAATTGGTTCTTGCTTCCTGTCATGTGCTTTGAACAGCCACTATCCATGTATCATATTTGGCTTCTCCCCTTCACTTGGACCTACAAAAAGAAATCCGGTGTTAGCCTTAGGAACCCAAACTAGTTTGGGTCCCTTTCTATAGGCAAAAGGGTGAATCAGATTCCTTTTGACCCATTTTGGAAGCCTATTTTTCCCTTGAACAAATATTTTATTCTTTTGACTAGCTTTTTGTTTTGCAGTACATTCACTTTTGTAGTGACCAGTCTTACCACAGTGTGTACAGATTTTGTTCTTAGGAAGTGTGAGGTACTTGCTTTTGGGATCCCACTTAGGTGCAGGGGTCCCGTAGCCATGTCCCCTCTTATTGCTACTATGGTGTTCATGTAGCAATGAAAGTGCATCGGAGGACCTATTCTTTTACATGTTCTATCTAGCTTGTGCTTGACCTTGCGTAGATTTTCCTTTAGGACTCTTATATGCTCATCTCTTTTGTACAACTCATCTTTCATTTTCCTAGGTTTTCTTCTAAAGTGAGTTGTGTGTGATCAACTTTTCTTTTTACCTGTTCCTAATTTCAGTTTTAGATTTTTAGATCTAAGCTCTAGGACATTGGTGTCAAGTTCATGAACCTGGTTCTTTAAGACATCATTTTTACTATCACTTTCACTAGCCCAAAGTTCTAGAATTTTGCACTTAGCATTCAAAATACACACTCCTTAGACAGCTGTTCCTTTTCATTGTTTAGATTCTCTGATTCATCAATGAAATCTAGAAGTAAATCAGAAAGCTTTTCTTTAGACAAAAATTTAATCTTGTCTTTGAGATGAATTATACTTACCTCAGATTCCTCATCAAATTCTCCAATGGCCATAAGTGCTTGTTCATCTCCATCTCCATCATCTGAGCTTTCATCTGAGCTTTCTCCCCAAGCAGCAACCATAGCTTTGTTGATCTTTGTTCTTCTTGGGTTGAACCTGTTCCTTCTTCCCGTTTCTTCATTCAACTCTTTCCTTCTTTCATTCAATTTCCCTTGGGGGCAGTTTTTGATGTGGTGATCAGTCTTCCCACACTTGTAACATCCCTCATTGGTTTGCTTTTCACGAACCCTTGGTTTGCTGTAGTTTCCACTTCTTGATGGACCCTTCCTCTCATTAGGTACTTTTTGAAGTCTTTTGTGGTCATGGCCATTTCATCATCTTCTAGTTCAGAACCTTCAGTGATTCCGAGTGCCAGGCTCCTTTCCTTCTTGGGTACATCCATCTTCATGGTTTGCCTTCTAAGTTCATAAGAAGTGAGATTTCCAATTAGCTCATCTAACTTGAGAGTGACAATGTTCTTTGATTCCTGAACAGCAGTGATATTGCTCTGCCAAGTGACTGGTATGTGACGACCCAAAGGGTCATCACCTGTTTTCATACTCATTCCATGCTTCTAAGGCCTTGAAAACCTCATTTGTAGTCGTCTCGATTTGCGTGCATAGTTCAGGCGCGTAGCCGGAAAACTTAAATATGAAATTCTGTGATAAATGCTAAAATTTGATATTAAAATGAGTAAATTTGACTCCGGTCAATATTTTGGGTAAACGGACCCGGATCCGTGATTTGACAGTCCCAGAGGGTCCGTAGAAAAATATGGGACTTGGGCGTATGCGCGGAATCGAATTCCGAGGTCCCAAGCCCGAGTAATGAATTTTTGAGTAAAATTGTTTTTCTAAAATTTATGAAGAAAATTGAAATGAAAATTGGTTAGAACATGTTGGTATCGGGCCCGTATTTTGGTTCCAGCGCCCGGTACAGGTCTTATATGTGGTTTAAGATATTTTTGTGAAGTTTGGGTGAAATTGGACGTCGTTTGACGTGTTTCGGACTTAAAACTCTAAATTTGAAAGTTCATGAAGTTTGAAGAAAAACTAGTGATTTTGAGGTTTGATTCATTATTTTTTTATGTTATTTTGGCGATTTGATCGCACGGTTAAGATCGTAGGATGTTGTTGAGTTAGTGCATGTGATTGGTTAGGAGCCCCAAGGGCTCGGGAGTGTTTCGGGGGTATTCGGAGTGATTTCAACTTAGGAAAATTGCAGGTTTTTGTTTAAGCTGTTGCAGGTTCCTTTTGTTCTTCGCGTTTGCGTCGCCTTCTCCGCGTTCGCGAAGCTTTGAGTCTTCCCTTCATCGCGTTCGCATTCCTGACACGCGTTCGCGTAGAGTCATTTGGCCCTGGGGACTCAGCTTCCTTTTCCTCTTCGCGTTCGCATACACCCACTCGCGAACGCGTAGTCTTGCAGATCCCTTTCATCGCGTCCGCGTGAAGGTACACGCGTTCGCGTAGACCAAGTCCTGGACTCCCCAGCCTTTCCTCTTCGCGTTCGCACTCTTTCCATCGCGAACGCGGTGGTCTGCCAAGTTTACCCTTCGCGAACGCGACCCTCCTTCCGCGAACGCGAAGGGCAATTTTGCCTAGTTATTTAAGATGTCCAAAACAGAACCAGTGACGGGAATAACATAGCACTTCACGAACTCCTTCTTCTCCAAGGTTCTAGGGCGACTTTTAGAGCATTTCTTCATCAAAACTTCTTGGGTTAGTAAATCTTAACTCGTTTCCTTCACTTTCCATCAATATTAGTTGAATTCCCAAGCCTAAAACATGTAATTTAGGGTAGAAATTGGGAAAATTGGGTAGAGTTAGGGATTTTTACTTTTTCTTGATTTAGACCTCGTTTTGGGGTCGAATTTAAAAACAAATTATACATTCGGGCTCGTGGGTGAATGGGGGATATGAATTTGGTTCGAACCTCGTATTTTGACCAAGCGGGCCCGTGGACAATTTTTGGGATTTTGGGAAGAAAGCTTGGAAATCTATAATTAGGCATTGGGTTTGATTTGTTTAGCATATATTGATACTATGAAGTCATTATTGTATAGATTTGATGAGTTGGAGCCGAATTCGAGAGGGAAAGCGGTTGTTGTGGATTGATTTGGCCGTGGAAGTTGAGGTAAGTGTTTGGTCTAACCTTAACTTGAGGGACTAGGAGTTGAGTCTTATTTGCTACTTGCTAATTGTCGAGTACGATGTATAGGCATCGTGACGAGTATCTATACATTGGTGTCTAGCATGACAGTGAGTCCTTATATTGCGAATATCCTGGTTTTGTTACACCTTCCATACTTAATTGATGATTTCTATATGTTGTAAAGAGTATGTGAAAGGGAATTGTGATCTTTGAACTTCGTGGAGCGTTGGCTCGAGTTGAAATACAAATTGTGAAGGTATATGAGATATTTAAATCCTTGGAGCGTTGGCTCAAGTGATAATGTGAACTATGAGATTAAAGTGAAAGAAAGAGAAAGAGTTATTGGTTTATTCCCTTGCCGGGACGTTTTGTTGTTTTGTTGATTTTCTCCCTTGCCGGGACATGGAAATTTATTGATATTGTTCCCTTGCCGGGATTTAATTGTTTAATTGCATTCCCTTGCCGGAATTTCTATCATTATTTGTTTACTTTCTTTCCCCTTATTTGTGATTGTTGTTTGGGTGAGGAAGAGTGATAAAGCATGAAGGGTGATGTCGTGCATTGTATGATATTTGTGGATCGGGTTGTGCGCCGCAACAACGCTAAATGATATGGATCGGCTTGCACGCCGCAACAATGATATTTATGGATCGGGTTGCACGCCGCAACAATGCTAAATGATATGGATCGGGTTGCACGCCGCAACAGTGTTGTTATATATTGGGATCGGGTTGCGCGCCGCAACAATTATTGATAGAAGTGTGTTTATTTTGGATATTAGTTTCTTTGTTCGCTGTAAATTCTAAGCTGCCCTTAGACTGTTACTCTGGATTTACTGTTAATACTGGTATACCTCCGCAGCATGTTTCCCCCTCCCATCTTTACTTGTTTATTCATGCTTTACTTTCCGCTGTATATTATATAACTGCACAGGTTTAATTGGTAGTCCGGTCCTAGCCTCGTCACTACTTCGCCGAGGTTAGGCTAGGCACTTACCAGCACATGGGGTCGGTTGTGCTCCAGGTTTTGGGCAGCAGCAGCAGTAGCGTGGGAGCAGGCCTTCAGTCCAACGAGACACCGAGGTAGCCTTGCAGGCGTCCGCAGGGCCGGCGTCTCCCCTATCTTTTACTTTAGACTGTTATCTCATTGTATTCGAGACAAACATATATATTTCTTTCAGACATTGTATTTAGTATTCTTAGATGTTCGTGAGTATTGTGACACCAGTCTTGGGTAGAGGCTTATGTTGAATTCTTCCGCATTTCCATTCAGTTTTTCGTTAATTTAAGACTTCCGCTTATTTAGTTAAATCGGTTGCTTTTATTTTAATGCTGATAAATTATTAAAAAGGATTTTGTTGTTAATGATAAAGTAGTTAATGTTTGGCTTGCCTAGCTCCCAATAGTAGGCGCCATCACGACTCCCGAGGGTGGAAAATTCGGGTCGTGACATGGTAGAACCCTTGTCAAAATCTTCTCAACTCTATCTTCTTCAGGGATAATCCTTCCAAGAGACTTATGTTCATTTGTCAGTGTGGTGAACCTTGTATACATCTCCTGGATGGTTTCCCCTTCCTTCATGGTAAAATTCTCATATTGAGAATACAATAGTGTTCCTCCGGACCTCTTCACTTGAGCACTTTCAAAGTGTCCTAGATTTCCTTAGCAGTTGTACAACTTTGAATCCTACGGTACTCGTCTGGACCAAGTCCACACACAAGCCATTTCTTGGCCTTAGCATTCTTCTCCCATTTCCTCAAGTCCTCAGCATTGCAGTCAGCTCTCGTTTTTGGCACATCTACTCCTTCAGCATTCTTCTTCATGGTAGTCAAGGGACCATCAGTGACAATGTTTCATAGCTCATAGTCTTCTCCAATGATGTGATCTTTCATCCTGTTTTTCCACCAAGAGTAGTACTGGACATTAAAGAGTGGAGGCCTAGCAGTGGATTGCCCTTCCCAGTTTCCAGGTGGTGCGCTCATCTTGATCTGTTCCTAAGGTTTTAGTCTCTTCAAGGATAACCTCACTCGAATACCAATTGATGTTTTAACTTCAATACCACACAAGAGAGGGGGTCATTTGTGTAGTGTCCAATTTTTCGCTTAAACTGATTATGGAAGGACCTGGATCTTCTAAGTGTTCCTTAACCTACAATTGCAGAAATAGTGATGCGGAAAGTAAAGAACACAAGTATTTTACGTGGAAAACACCTAGCTCAAAAAGTGAAAAAAAAAAACCACGACCTACTTCTCAGTAGGATTTTCCCAAACTCTCCACTAAATCAATGAGCCAAAAGCTGCATTTACAAAATACTTTTGTAAACCTAGGATTACCTCTAATCCCGTTGTGGCAAACAACCTCTAACTGTTGCGACAACTTCAAGTTAACTCTAACTTGAATACTCTGAGTACCTATTACAATTGCCTCTAAATAAAGCTGAAAGGTATAATATGAAAACACATACTACAATTGAACTAGAATAAAAGACAGACACTTGGAACTGGTTCTTCTATCTTGTTCATGTAGCTTCAGGTTTGCACACTTGAATCACACACGAATTGTTTGCAAAATGCCTTGCTATTTTGCTCTCAATTCACGTTTAACTTCTGCTTTTGTGCGTCACCTGTAAAGTGAGAACATCCTGCAATTTATAGAGTTAGTAGATGAAGAAATAACTAGAGTTCTAATGCTACTCTTCATTGGTGGAAGAGTTCTAGCTGATCTCAACTTCTAACTCCTTCCCTATCTTGGATAGTGTTCTCTTTGATTAAGGAGTCCTTCTCCTTATCGATTATGCAACCTGTTCGACAAGGAGATGTCAAATATACCAAGTTAAGATTATTTCCTTCACGTGCAACTTACATGCTCGAATCTCCCGTTTCTATGCACACGGGGGATGGACCTGGTTCATGCCTGAGCTTCCTTTGTCAATCTTCAAAACTAACCTTCACTTCCGCCAACAGGAGGTAAAGGCTCCCTAACAAAAATGACTGCATATTAAGGGCTCAAATCTAAGACCTCCCGTTAAGGATACCACCACCCAACGAAGAATTATTTTTCAATAATGTCACCATTGGCATTAAATGTAGACGTGCTTAATTAGCCATATATATTTTGCTAAAGCTACAACTAAGTATAAAACAAATTGAATTGGGTAAAAGAAATATTAGAAAACATACGAATGCTGTACGCGCGGCATAAAATAAGGAGGCATTTTATGATTATATATAGGGGTAATTCGTGCATTAATTATGAAAGATCAGATTAAAAGAATAACAATAAGGTCAGTGCAAGAAGTCTTTATTAAATACCAAAATCAGTACATTTCGGTCACTAGATTTGACTTGCATAGATGCTCTCCAACTAAGGCTGCATTACATTTCCATTATAAAACTTTGCTAGAGTTATGATTGTAACAAGCATACACGTATTTAAGATAAGAACAATAACCAATAATATAACAGTCGTAGTAGAAGTATTATAGAAGAATGAATAAATTAGAGTTTCATGCAATGGCAATGAATTTCACTCCCCTTTTTTGAGAATATTTGCACATTATAGCCTTTTAAAGTCGATGTTCCTTTGGACATATTATGTCCTTAATGAATTAATAGATGAATACTTTCGTTGGAAGAAAAGGGTCACTGTTCAAATTCTGTCTTCTAATAGCTTTGTAAGCTAAATTTCACCTTTCAAAGTAATTGGATGAATCTTTTCTCAAACAAACTTAGCCAATGTGAACTAACAACAATAACAACAACAACCCAGTGTAATCTTATATGTGGGGTCTGGGTAGGGTAGGATGCACGTACGCAGTCTTACCCCTACCCTGGAAGGGCAAAGAGAATGTTTCAGATAGACCCTCAGCTAAAAAAAGGATGAAAGAAGCACTTATAGCAAATAATATCAATATAAGGTATTTATAAAACAAAACCCAAGCAAACAAAAGAAAATATGAAAGAAGCATTAATAGTGAGTAATAAAAGTGCAAGATATGGAATGATAACAGACTGAGGCGTACGGAAGGCAGCCAACGTGAACTAACATGGGACAAAATTTAAAGAATAGCCTCAAACAGGGTCATTTGCGTCTTTCAGTATTGGTCTCTTTATAGTTATGTTAATAGAAATAGAATAGCAATAGTAACATCAATACCCGTGATAAATTTCTAGAGTAAAATGCTGTTTCTAGAAAAGTATTCTTTTTCTTCTTTTATTTTTTCTCTTTTTTTAAAAGTCATGTGTGTTCTCGTGAAAAGGGTTTTCAGATGAATGTGAAAGTTCTTCAGTCTACATCATCTCTGAGACAAGTAGATAAAATTAAATGGTGGGCCGAGCAGTCTTAAATGGATGATATAAGTGTCAACAAGGTCATGATCAATCTGGTTCTGTACCAAAAGCAGGAATTCATTAATCAAATGATCACTTGACTATCCCAAATTATCTTTTAAAGTCATTTTTCTTTCGTTTGTAGCAAAAAAGTCACTCAACTATGCCTATCGCATTCAGAAGGTCACTCAACTAGATTTTCCAAATTTTGAATTGCCAAATACCTATTTTATCCTTTGAATTATAAACATTTATCTTCTTTTTATTTTTTTTAAACTTTTTAATATTATGATTTTTTCCTTTTAATTTACATTACGGACTTACCTATAGAATAAATAAATATTATTTATAAATTAAAAATTAAAAGTATTTAAGCATATATAATGCTGGAATAACAAAATAATGAACATACTAAAAAATTAATTAGAATAATTTGTTAGTAATAATAATTTTAGTATTAACAACAAAAATTCAAAATTTATTTGCAAAGTTCAGAATAAAGAAAATAAAGTTTGTAAAATATATATTCCATGCACGTAATATAAAAATAATTATTTAAATAAAGGTATTTAAATTATGCTCAATTATATTATATATATTCCATGCACGACTTAACATAGCATATTTTACCCAATACAGATAGTCCCCATGATTTCTGGTGACATATTTTTGTGTCGTCGAAAAGTTGGTAGAAACATAATAATATAATTGAGCATAATTTTCAAGAATATATAATGTATATTATAAAAATACCTTTATTTAAATAATTATTTTTATATTATATGCATGGAATATATATTTTATAACCTTTATTTTCTTTCATTTTGAATTGTGTAAATAATTTTTTGAATTTTTGTTGTTAATAGTAACAAGTTTTAAAAAAATAAAAAGAAGATAAATGTTTATAATTTTAGAGGGTAAAATAGGTATTTGGCAATTCAAAATTTGGAAAATCTAGTTGAGTGGCCTAGTGAGTGCAATTGGCATAGTTCAGTGACTTTGTTGTAAAAAACGAAAGAGAAGTGACTTTAGGAGATAATTTCGGATAGTTGAGTGACCATTTGAGTAATTGGCAGTCGTTATCTTGCTTACTGATACTTTTAAAGGTTAAAATGATAATATCTATGTGTTAATATTTGGTTAGTGATGTCTTAAACCAGATCATTTTGACAGTTTTACACCTACTTTATCACTGTAAAATCTTACTCCTCCAACGGATGATGATTATGTTTCTTACCTAAGAAAAATAAAATGATATCAAATTTATGATATTGGAATTTATATTTGCAATCAAATACCGGACATAATAAAGTCGTTTTCGTAATATGAAAAAGTAGATATCACATTATTTGGAATTTAACCTATCAATACTTTTATAAAAGAGCCCACAAACATAATCAAATTGCACTTCTCTATGACTATCAAATATCGATGAGTATATAATGGAGTAGTTGATTTTAGACCATGATCCTTTTCGTATCCCCTAAAACTAAACCTCTTCCTCTTTAAGAAACTAATTTACCATGTGCTGTCAGAAACAACGAAACAACTCTTACTACATATTTACCTGGTCTAAGGGGGAATGAGGATTTAACTAGTCAAGGAGGCTCTTTTTTTTTTGTTCTTTTCCTTTTTATGAAATAAAATATTTTAATTAGAGGTTTGGGAGCCCCAAAATGGTATGTAATAAAAGGTTTGATGAGTCACACATTTCTCTCTCCTAGGTAATCGACTGGTAATTTTTTTTTTTGTCCTGCAAAAATAAAAGAATTAAGAGGGTTTTAACTTTTAAGAAGCCAAGATGTTCGTTCTTTTTTTTTTCTTTCCAAACTTCGATTTTATACATAAAAGATGTCGATACAACATAATAAATTTCTCAAAAATGTATATAGGTAAGTGTCTATACTAAATTGGTATGTGGTTTTTTATTTAGATTTGAGATAGAAAATATTTACCGTTAATAGATAATTAAGTTTAACTTCTATACACTAATGATGTAAAAAATACTTACACAATCAGGTTACGTATAAAATACTTACAGTTAAATTTTTGTGACAATTAAAAATTAGTAATCTCTTTTTAGCCGTTGGTCTATCGAAAATAAGCATCTCTACCTTCACAAGGTAGGGGCAAGGTCTGCGTATACACTACCTTCTCAAACCTCATTCGTAGAATTTTACTGGGTATGTTATCGTTGTTCTTATTATTAATTAGTAATCTAATAAAAATGATAACTTACATACTATCACAGGCAGGGGCGGCTCAAGCACATGCAGGCCTAAACCCGAAGTTTAATATGAGGTCTAAATTTTAAAAAAAGTTACAGGATATATTTTTATTTGAAGTCTATTCTTCTAGATTTTTGAGATATAAAGTTGTTAATAATCTTTTTTATACTCGATTTTCTCTTATAATTCCTTTTCAATTAATACTATAGCCAATTCATTAATCTTTCTTGAGATATTGTTGATCTTAGATAAGATTTTATAGAGCAATAGAAGCATAGAACTATTGAAAGCTTAACTATATTGTTAAACACTTGAACTAATAAAATCTTGGAGAAAGAATGAAAGTAATAAAATCTTGCAGAAAGAAGGTGAGCAAAAATATGTAAGAGAACGACAAAAAATATGCAGGGGCTTCTGAAATATGAAGAGATTGGGGGAAAAGAAAGATTGACTTGGACAAATCAAGAAAGGGAGAGTAAAATTTTTACACTTTATCTAATGAAGGAGTAAAAAATAAAAAATTACAACGTTGGAAAAACTATTCATCTATCAATTTTAAGTAAGTCAAATTATTACTTTATTTATATATCTATAAAGAGCTTTCTTTCCTTTTATATTACAAACTCTATTTTTGTATTAGTATGAAATATAATTTTCTAAATACCTATAAACTATTTATTTTTAAAAAATGGGGCTCCCCAAATTTGGGGGCCAAAGGTACAAGTCTTACTATTCACAGCATTAGAGCCAGATGCGACGACCCAGCCGGTCGTTTCGTGAGTTATAGCCCCGTTTCTCCCATTTTTTCTTCCTTTTGTGTTCCTCAGCTGTATTTCATCGTATCGTGTTGGTTGGTTCGGGTCCGGAGTTGTTTCGGTTTGGAATGAGATACTTAGTCTCCTATTTAGAAGCTTAAGTTGGAAAAGTCAATCGGATGTTGACTTATGAGTAAACGATCTCGGATTTGGATTTTTATGGTTCGGTTAGCTCCGGTAGGTGATTTTGGACTTGGGAGCGCGTCCGGAATGTAATTTGGAGGTACGTGGTAGAATTAGGCTTGAATCGGCGAAATTGGAAATTTGGCGATTTTGGTTGGCAGTGGAAAATTTGATATCGGGGTCAGAATGGAATTCAATTTGAGTAGGTTCGTGGTGCCATTTATGACGTGTGTGCAAAATTTCAGGCCATTCGGAGGTGATTTAGTAGGTTTCGGCGTGATTTACGGAAATTGGAAGTTTAGAAGTTCTTAGGCTTCAATCCGAGGGTAATTTGGCGTTTTGATGTTGTTTTGAGTGTTCCGAAGGTTTGACTAAGTTCGTATGTTGATATGTGACTTTTTGGTATGTTTGGTTGAGGTCCCGAGGGCTTCCGGATGATTTCGGATGTTTAACGAAGAGTTTGGAACTTGGAAAATGCAGTTGAAGCTGATGGTTCTATGTTAACCGCACATGCGGAGTGGGAGCCGCAGGTGCGGTGGAGAAGCCGCAGATGCGGAAATGGAGGACCGGGAGAGGAGTCGCAGATGCGGAGTATTTGTCGCATATGTAGGCCCGCAGGTGCGAGACTGGGGCGCAGGTGCGATTTTGGAGATTTAAGTGACATTCGCAGAAGCGGCACCGCAGGTGCGCTATTTTGATCGCAACTGCGGAAAGGCTTGGGCAGAAGGTATAAATTGAAACCTTCGCGAATTTTGCCCATTTCCACCATTTCTGAAGACGGGATTGGAGCTTTTGGGGTGATTTTGAAGAGGGATTTAAGGGATTATCAGTGAGCTATGTTACTTGAGCCCTAATAATCATTTATGTGGTGATTTTCCGTTGTTTAATCATGTAATTAGTGAAGTTTAGGGGTAAAAATAAGGGGTTAGGGCTTGGAATTTTGGAGAGTTTGATTGAGGATTTAAGGGGTCAAATGGAGTCAGATTTTGATAAATCTCCTATATATGGACTTGTGAGTGAAAGGGCTTTCTAGTTTTGTGACTTTTGTCGGATTCCAAGACGTGGGACCGGGGGGCCGGGTTTGAGTGGTTTTCAGGATTTGTGCCTAATTTGATAGTTTTTCTTGTAAAATTCATTCCATTAGCACATATTGATGGTATTGTTCTGGTTGTGAATAGATTCGGAGCGATTGGAGGCCGAGTGGAGGGGCAAGTGATGTTTTAAGCGTCAATACCACACAAGAGGGGGGGGGGGATTGATTTGTGTGGTACCCGATTTTTGCTTAACTGAACTATAGAAGAATATGGTTCTTCTAGGTGCTCCAACTACTACTATTTGCGAAATAATAAATACTGAAAATAAAGAACACAAAGATTTTTACGTGGAAAACACCTGGCTCAAAAGGTGAAAAAACCATGACCTACTACTCAGTAGGATTTTCCCAAACTTCCACTAAAATCACTGAGCCAAAACAGCATTTACAAAAACTCTTTGTAAACCTAAGGATTAACTCTAATCCCGTTGTAGCAACCAGCCTCTAACTGTTGCGACAACTTCAAGATAATTCTAACTTGAATACTCAAAGTACCTATTACAATTGCTTCTAAATAAAGCTGAAAGGTACAATATGAAACACCTACTACAATTGAACTAGAAATAAAGAAAGACACATAAAACTCTTTATGGAGCTGGTTCTTCAATCTGGTTCATGTAGCTTCAGGTTTGCACACTTGAATCACACACGAACTGCTTGTAAAAAGCCTTGCTATTTTGCTCCCAAATCACGTTTAACTTCTGCGTCTTTGTGCATTACCTGTAAAAGAGAACAACACTGTCATTTAATAGGTTGGTAATAAGAGTTTGATTGGGACTCAATTGTTGCTCTTCTATCGTAGAAGAGTTCATGATGATCTCAAACTCTAACACTATCTTCATCCTAGATTGTGTTCTCTTCATATAAGGAGACTTTCTCTCCTTATCTAATATGCAACCTTTTCGATCATATCAGGAGATATTGCTGCTTGATCAGTAGGACTTATCTCCTTCACGTGCCTCTCACATGTATAGATTGATCATGACTGTGCTTCACAAGATGGACCTGGTCTATGACTGAGTTTTTTTGTCAATCTTCAAAACTTCACCTGTTCTTGGGCCAACAAATTCCTCCTTTTTTATGATGACAAACTTTGTGCTTTTTACTGATTTGGAACCTGTATGAACTCAGCTTAACCATCAATACTAACTTTAGAAAATTCACTTATCATCAAGGACCAGGTTAATTAGGTTATAAATATCACTTATTTCAAAATGTGTAAAGCACAATGTCTCTCCCCCTTTTGGCATCATCGAAAAGTTGCATACAAAGTGTGATTTCCAGATTTTTTAATAAGTACTCATGGCCACTGGGGCAACTGCAAGTGCAATCATGGTGCAATCATCAGTAATCAAACAAACATATTTAAACTATCAAAGACAAATTAATCATTGAACAAGAGAAAAACAGTAGTTATCATTGATAGAGATATGTTGCCACCTACAATCCACAAAGAGAAAGAAAAACATTCAAACCATGAGCAAAAACAAAAAGATAGAAAAATCCCTAATCTGGGTCACTGAGGTACTAGGCAAGTTCAGGAGACAAGAGCTAGGAGTCCTAAGGCTTGGAGGAACTGGAGGGTTGGGTTTGGGTTTGGAGAAGATTCAGTATATTCTGAAGAATTCCATCATTCTTCTCCTTTTCTTTGGCAAGCTCAGATCTGAGACCATACCTCTTAGTTTCCACTTCAACCACACGAGCCTTGAGCCTAGCTATTTCAGCATCCTTGGCTGCACATTCCTGAACCAGAGCCCTAACTTTGCTGTTGATGGGTGTCTTCTGGGATGAACCAGGTTTATTTGGGATGGCATTGACTGGATAGTCACAAGCAAGAAGAGTATTGATGCCAAAGTGTTCCTTGCTCGAGACCATTTCCCATTTCTTCAAAGGCACATTGAGCCTGTCCAGAACTATGGTTGGAATAAAGCCATATGGAGTAGCATTAGCCTTGGAGCCATTTATGACCCTGTCTAGCAGCTTGATAATGAAGGCAGGCCAGTTGATTTGCTTTCCTCTTTCCAGGCACTCCATAAGAACCAGATCCATGTAGTTAGCAGTGTGCCTTCTCTCCTGTTTGGGCAATAAGCATTTGTTGACAAATTCAAACACAACCTTGTGCTCAGGCCTCATTTCACTTTTCTGCACAGCCCTGGCTTCATTCACATCTTCTGAATCACAAAAACTCTTGGTGATTTCAAGAGAAGTAGGGAGGGAATCCAGACATGTCCACCTTTGCCTTGTATAGTGATCAAACCCTTCAGAGGGTATGTCCCGGATCTCTCCCAGTTTCTTTGCATCAAACTGCACTTGGACTCCTTTCACCATGCTGCTAACAATGCCTTCCTTAACCACAGCATTTGCCATAAATTCAAACAGCTCATTTCTGGCTAGCCTACCATCCATCTGAAGGGCCATGTCCTTCCATCCTTGAGCAGCTAAAGCATCCATCAATCTCACCATTCCCTGGTTCCACGAGGTCTTTCAGCAGTCTACCCTTTAAAATCTTTCTTTTGCCAAACATTGCAAACTTGTCCTGTTCCTTCTCAGAATCATTTTCTTCTTATTCTTCTCCACTCCAGTCATCATCTTCAGAAATTTTTGATTGTTTGTTTTTCACTGCGATCTTGTCCTCTTGGCTAGTGCAGGTTCAACAGCCTCAGACACAGAGGAAGACTTCTTGGAAGAAGTCTTGGGCTTTTTGGGCTTGGGGGTAGGAACCTCCACTGATGTGCCCTTTTCTTGATGGACCACTTCCATCTCCTCTTCCTCAACAGCCTCTGAGGATTCTGCAATCTTTCCCTTCCCTTTATCCATTTTCTTTGTCTTACTTGCATCTAAAGCCCTTTGTAGCTCAACTTCACTCTATTTCACCCTGCTTCTTGTGGCTCTACCCTTTGGCAATGAAGAGGCAGTAGGTGTTGGGGATGAAACCCTTCTTTTCTTGGAAGGTTTAGGAACATTTGGGGCTTTTGTTGTGGAAAGTTTTCGTTTCTTTGGCTCATAGCTTGCCCCAACCTTTTTCAGCAGGTCTGCTAGGGTTTCTTCAGTAGATGAAATAGGTTCATCTCTTTGTGTGCTCAAATGAACCAACCCCTCAGCAACTTCCCCAGAACCACTTCCCCCTGACTTCATGCCACTCTCTTCTACCCTTTCATGTTCAAACCCATAGATAGCAGGCACTAATCCCTCCCCAATTCCCCTCTTTAACCCCATACACCCTCTCTCTCTTTTTATTTTTCAAATTTCTTTTTACCTCCACTCCTTTTTTTCTCAGGCAATTCAACATCCCTAATGGGTCCAACCAGAGCAAACCTAGTCTCTAAGTTTTCAGTCACTGATGAACCTACCTTAGGGATTCTTGAGTCTTTTCAGAATCAGAAGACCCATGTCCTTCCCCCTCAGTAGCGGATTGATAGGATTCAAAATCGGAACAGGAGTCTGAGTTTTGAGCTTGGCTTGCTTTCACTTGGCTTGCTTTCAACCTTTCATTTAATGCCTTCCTCAGAGCCTCGGATGCTACAATCTTTCGAGCAAGAATTTTCACCGTTCATAGTCTAGGTTTTGGAGATGTACTGGGTGGAGTTGTTGAGGATGAATTTGAGGGAGATGGTGGTGGAAGAGTTCCAAGATTGTCTTGTGGGTTAGACATGATCGTTGGTTTCTTGAGAGAATTTGGGAATTAGAGTTCTGAAGAAGGCGAGTGAGGGTGAAGAAGAATTTTTGACGGTTTGAAATTATTAAGATGGCAGGGGAGGTGATGTGTATTTAAAGAGAAATACACATTTAATAGGTAACGACAACTTTTCAACAATGGTCAATTAAAGGTCTAATCAACCTGAAATTTCTGATTTGGAATGATCGTTTATCTTCCCTAGATTTCGGCAAAATTTTCGGTTTAGAGTTCTAGGCAAACGGAACTGGTTCAATGCTAATGGATAGAATTTTCTAGGAACTGAACAATTATAGGACTTCTGCTCATGATTGAAATATTAATCTTTCTAATTGTGCAAAGTATAGAAAATATACCTTAGCTTTCATATGAACCCATACTGATAAACCAGGTTCTTCATTTAGAACTCTCTTGAACATGCCTCAAATGCCATAATAGAAAATTTTTGTAAGAGATCAGTGAGTCATATAAACACATGTCACAGGAGTATACTAATTAAAGTATGAAGCTGAGTAAGAATTAATCTAGATATTTACATAAGTTCAAAATTCCTAGCCAATTTTTTTTCATAGTGCATTCTGAGCTGGACCTATTAGGTGATCTTAATCATCCCTAATTCCAACCTGTTCCTCTCAAAGTTTTCTCTACTCAGTGCTTTAGTGAAGATGTCAGCAATTTGTTTATCAGTAGCACAAAATTCTATGGAGATCAATCCTTTCTCATAGTTATCTCTCAAGAAGTGGTTTCTAACATCTATGTGCTTAGTCCTCTTATGATGAACAGGGTTCTTTGTCATACTTATAGCACTAGTGTTATCACATAATATAGGAATGCAACCAACTTCAATGCCAAAATCTACCCGCTGCTGTTTAATCCATAGCAATTGAGCACAACAAGATGCAGCAGCAACATACTCAGCCTCAGCAGCGGATAACGCCACTGAATTTTGCTTTTTAGTAGTCCATGATACAAGACATAAACCAAGAAAGTGAGCCATACCTGAGGTGCTTTTCCTATCCACAAGGAAACCTGCATAATCGGCATCAACATATCCTACTAGATTGAAATTACTACCTTTTTGGATACCAAAGACACAGATCAGTGGTGCCTTTCAAATATCTTAATATCCTCTTGATAGCAGTCAAGTGAGACTCCTTTGGATTTGCCTGAAAGCGAGCACAAAGCCCTAAACTGAAAACAATGCCAGGTCTGCTAGTATTAAGATAAAAGAGTGAACCAATCATACACCTATACAACTTCTGATCAATTGATGAACCAGGTTCATCAATGTCTAATTTAGTTTCAGTTGCAATGGGGGTGTCTATTTCCTTTGATTCATCCATTTTAAACTTTTTGATCAGCTTTTTTGCATACTTTTGCTGATGGATCATGGTCCCGTTTGGGCTTTGTTTGATTTGTAAGCCTAAGAAAAAGTTAAGCTCACCCATCATACTCATTTCAAACTCACTCCCCATTAATTTTGCAAAATCCTTACTTAGTTTATTAGTGGTGGCCCCAAAGATTATGTCATCAACATATATTTGTACCACAAGGAGATCCTTACCTTTTTCCCTTAAGAATAGGGTACTGTCAATTTTACCTCTTTTGTAGCCATGCTCAAGCAGGAATCTGGACAGTCATTCATACCATGCTCTGGGAGCCTGCTTGAGTCCATAGAGAGCCTTGTCTAATTTGTACACATGCTCAGGACATTCCTTGCTCTCAAACCCTGGAGGCTGTTTCACAAACACTTCTTCTTTCAGGTAGCCATTCAGGAAGGCACTTTTGACATCCATCTGATGGAGAGTGAATTCCATGTGTGCTGCAAAGGCTATGAGGAGTCTTATTGCTTCTAGTCTTGCAACTGGAGCAAAAGTCTCATCATAATCTATACCCTCCTCTTGGCTGTAGCCTTGGACCACCAGTCTTGCCTTGTTTCTTGTAACTGTTCCATCTTCATCAAGTTTGTTTCTGAAGACCCATTTTGTGCCAATAGCTGATCTGTCCTTGGGTCTTGGAACCAGGTGCCAAACTTGACTTCTCTCGAACTGATTGAGTTCATCTTACATTGCATTCACCCAATCTGCATCTTGCAAAGCCTCAACAATATTTTAGGTTCAATAAGAGATACGAAGGCATCAAAAGCACATAGATTCTTTAATTGTGATCTAGTTTTAACTCCAGATATTGGATCAGTGATTATGTTCTCAATAGGATGAGAACTTTGATACTTGTGAGGTTTCACAACCAACTAATTTCTGCTAGATGTTTCTTCATGTTCTATTGCTGAGGAACAGGGTCATGAACAAGTTCTTTTAGGGAATTAGTTTCAATTCCTCTTTGATTAGTTCCCCCTGTCAGGTTGCCCTGGATGGAAGAACCTGTTCCATCACCTATTCCTTCTTTTGGTGCCACTTTAACTTATGTCGAGTCTTCAGTCAAATCCTTTACCAGTCCAATGGCTTCATCTTCATGTTCCTGTCTCTCAGAAAGAATGTTAGTTTCATCAAACACTACATACACACTTTCTTCTACACACAAAGTTCTTTTATTGAACACTTTATATGCTTTGCTATGTGAAGATATCCCAAGAATACTCCTCATCACTTCTGGGATCAAACTTACCTAGGGGGTCTTTCCCATTATTGTGCACAAAGCACTTGCATCCAAATGCCATAAGATGGGATATATTTGGTTTTCTCCCTTTAAGTAACTCATAGGGAGTCTTCTCTAGAAGATTTCTAGTCATGCATCTATTGATAATGTAACATGCAGTGTTTATAGCCTCTGCCCAGAAGCTGTGGGGCAGTTTACTAGAAAGAAGCATAGTCCTAGCCATGTCTTCAAGAGTCCTATTCTTTCTTTCAACTACTCTATTTTGTTGAGGAGTCCTAGGGGCAGAGAAGTTATGATCTATACCATGCTCATCACAGAATTCAGCAAACTTAACATTTTCAAATTCAGTTCCATGATCAGACCTAATGGATGCTAGTTGATTACCTAGTTGTTTCTGAGTTTTTCTAATAAAAGTAGTAAACATGTCAAATACTTCATCTTTAGATGTTAAAAATAGTACCCAGGTAAGTCTAGAATAATCATCAACAAGTACCATCACATATTTCTTTCCACCTCAAGGTTCTCATTGGACCACAGAGATCCATATGGACTAGTTCTAACGTCTTAGTTGTGCTTACCATTTTCTTGCTTTTGAAGGATGATCTTACCTGCTTCCCCCTTGCACAGGACTCACAAACTTTGTCTTCCTTGAACTTGATGTTAGGTAGCCCTATCACCAAGTCCTTAGAGACTAATTTATTTAGCTGATTCAGACTATCATGACCAAGTCTTTTGTGCCACATGAGGGGATCATTATCTAACACACTTAGGCAGGTGAGTTCATTTTCTGAAAGAGTAGACAAATCTACAATGTAAATATTGTTAACTCTTTTTCCCTGCAAAACAGTCTTATCAGTGGTAAGGTTAATCACAAAGCATTTGGTAGAGGTGAATGCTACAAGGTTACCTCTGTCACACAGTTGTGACATACTGATCAGGCTGTATTTCTAGCTATCTATCAAGTAGACATTCTCAATGGAGCGTGAGTCTGTCTTACCTACCTTTCCAACCCCAATAATCTCACCTTTCTTCCCATTACCAAAGGAAACATTACCTTCCTTTAAGTCCTCAAGTGAAAGGAACTGGTTCTTACTTCCAGTCATATGTTTTGAGCAACCACTATCCATGTACCATATTTGGCTACTTCCCTTCACTTGGACCTGCAAAAAGAAATCAAGGGTTAGTCTTAGGAACCCAAACTAGTTTGGGTCCCTTTCTATAGGCAAAGGGGTAAATCAAATTCCTTTTAGCCCACCCAGGCAGCCTATTTTTCTTTTGAACGAAAGCTTTGTTCTTTTGACTGGCCTTTTCTTTTGCATTACATTCATTTTTGTAATGGCCAGTCTTGCCACAATGTGTGCATATTTTGTTCTCAAGAAGAGTGAGGTACTTGCTTTTAGGGTCTCACTTAGGTGTTTGAGCCCCATAGCCAAGTCCTCTTTTGTTGCTACTGTGATGTTCTTGTAGCCAGGAAAGTGCATCAGAAGCCTTGTTCCATTTGCAAGTTCTGTCTAGTTGATGTTTTACCTTCCCTAGATCTTCTTTTAAGACTTTTATCTGCTCATTCTTCCTGTACAACTCATCCTTCATTTTTCCTAAGTTTTCTTCTAGGGTAAGTTGAGTGTGATCAACTTTCTTTTTACCTCTTCCTAGTTTCATTTTTTAGTTCCCAGACCTAAGTTCTAGGACACTGGTGTCAAGTTCAAAAACCTGGTTCTTCAAGTCAGTATTTTTACTATCACAATCATTAGCCCTAGATTCTAGATTTTTTTACTTGGCTTTTAGGATCACACATTCCCTAGACTGATCTTCCTTCTCATTGTTAATTATCTCAGACTCATCAATGAAGTCTAGCAATAGCTCAGACAATCTTTCTTTAGACAGGAATTTAATCTTGTCTTTGAGATGAAGGGCACTTACCTCTTGTTCATCATCTGATTCTCCGATGGCCATAAGTGCTTGTTCATCTCCGGCTTCATCTTCTGAGTCCTCATCTGATGTTTCTCCCCAAGCAGCAACCATAACCTTTGTTGATCCTTTGTTCCTTTTGGGTTGAACTTGTTCCTTCTTCCTGTTCCTTCGTTCAGTCCTTTCCTTCTTCCACTCAATTTTCCATTGAGGACAGTTGTTGATCATGTGATCAGTCTTACCATATTTGTAGCAACCCTCGTTGGTCTGTTTCTCAGGAACCCTTGGTTTGTTGAAGGTTGTACCTCTTGAAGAACCCTTTCCTTTCATCAGGCACTTTTTGAAATATCTTGTGATCATGGCGATTTCATCATCCTCCAGATCTGAACCTTCAGCTATTCTGAGAGCCAAACTTCTTTTCTTCTTGGGTGCATCCATTTTCATGGTTTGCCTTCTCAGTTCATAGGCAGTGAGATTTCCAATCAGCTCATCCAACTTAAGAGTTGCAATGTTCTTTGATTCTTGAATAGCAGTGATTTTGCTTTCCCAAGAGACTAGCAGAACCCTTGTCAAAATCTTCTCAACCTTGTATTCTTTAAGGATAATTCTCCCAAGAGATTTAAGTTCATTTGTTAGTGTTGTGAAACCTTGTGTACATCTCCTGGATAGATTCTCCTTCCTTCATACTGAAATTCTCATATTGAGAATATAGGAGTGTCCCTCTTGATCTCTTTACTTGAGGAGTTCCTTCATGAGCCACTTGTTAAGTGTCCCATATTTCCTTTGCAGTAGTACATCTTTGAATCCTGCTGTACTCGTCTAGACCCAGTCCACACACAAGCCATTTGTTGGCCTTGGCATTCTTCTCCCATTTCTTCAAATCTTCAGCAGTGCAGTCAGCTCTTGTCTTTGGCACGTCCACTCCTTCATCATTCTTATTTGTAGTTGCTAGGGGACCATCAGTGACTATGTCCCAGAGTTCATAGTCTTCTCCTATGATATGATCTCTCATCCTGTTCTTCCACCAAGAATAGTACTGACCATTAAAGAGTGGAGGCCTAGCAGTGGATTGCCTTTCCCAGTTTCCAAGTGGTGCACTCATTTTGATCTTTTCCTAAGGTATTAGCCTCTTCAAGGATAACCTGCTCTGATACCAATTGATGTTTTAATCGTCAATACAACACAAGAGGGGGGGGGGGGTGATTTGTGTGGTACCCAATTTTTGCTTAACTGAACTATAGAAGAACCTGGACTTCTAGGTGCTCCAACTACTACTGTTTGCGGAATAATAAATAATGAAAATAAAGAACACAGAGATTTTTACGTGGAAAACACCTGGCTCAAAAGGTGAAAAAAACACGACCTACTACTCAGTAGGATTTTCCCAAACTTCCACTAAAATCACTGAGCCAAAACAGCATTTACAAAAACTCTTTGTAAACCTAAGGATTAACTCTAATCCCGTTGTAGCAACCGGCCTCTAACTATTGCGACAACTTCAAGTTAATTCTAACTTGAATACTCAAAGTACCTATTACAATTGCTTCTAAATAAAGCTGAAAGGTACAATATGAAACACCTACTACAAACTAGAAATAAAGAAAGACACATAAAACTATTTATGGAGCTGGTTCTTCAATCTGGTTCATGTAGCTTCAAGTTTGCACACTTGAATCACACACGAACTGCTTGCAAAAAGCCTTGCTATTTTGCTCCCAATTCACGTTTAACTTCTGCGTTTTTGTGCATTACCTGTAAAAGAGAACAACACTGTCATTTAATAGGTTAGTAATAAGAGTTTGATTGGGACTCAATTGCTGCTCTTCTATCGTAGAAGAGTTCATGATGATCTCAAACTCTAACACTATCTTCATCCTAGATTGTGTTCTCTTCATATAAGGAGACTTTCTCTCCTTATCTAATATGTAACCTTTTCGATCAGATCAGGAGATATTGCTGCTTGATCAGTAGGACTTATCTCCTTCGTGCCTCTCACATGTATAGATTGATCATGACTGTGCTTCACAAGATAGACCTGGTCCATGACTGAGTTCTTTTGTCAATCTTCAAAACTTCACCTGTTCATGGGCCAACAGCAAGAGCATCGCGGAGTAGAGATTTGACCGGTTTAAGGTAATTAACGATTGTAAATCTGGTCCTGAGGGTATGAAACCCCGGATTTTGTATCATTTTACTATTTTGAGGTGACACACATGCTACGCGACGGGCGTGTGGGCATGCACCGTTGGGGATTGTGATTTGGTTCGTCCCGTAGCAACTATAAAGTTGCGTATTTGGTTGAAACTATATGATATTTATGTGATTTAGAAAGAGTTTCTGTAAATTGGGTTGAATGACATGTTTGAGCCTTGTGCTAGAGCTGTTTGGACCTTAGGGGCCTTTTTCTTACTATCCTCTCACTGTTTTCGATTAAAAATCTATACTCAGTCATGTTATACTTATTGATTTCATAACTCAGTCTTTATTACTCCGTTTTGATACATATAAATGTTGTTTTGGGCTGAGTACCCAGTTTTACTGAGAGCCCGCGTTGCTTGAGAGGTTTATGACAGAGTGAGGCCGATGGTCTGAGTTGTGAGGATATTTATGGGATCGGGCTGCACGCTGCAGCATGTTGTTACTGATTCATGATTGAGTGAGGCCGATGGCCTGATTGATTTATGCCACGAGGTGGCTTGTTATAGCGCTTGGGCTGAAGGAGCCGGAGTCTGCACACCCCCAGTAAGCGCGGGTACCCACTGAGTGAGAGTGATGGTGAGGTATGCCCGAGGGGCTGTATACGGGTGACTGTGAGATTTGCTCGAGGGGCTGTACATGAGTGATGTTTTGCCGATGGGCTGTTTACGATTTCATCATTTTGCTTACTGTTGTACTGAGCCTCTGTCTGAGAACTGTTGAAAAATATCTTCAAATGATTTTACTGAAACTGAGTTTAAACAGAAATGCTTGATTCAAACTCTGCTTTTAAAAACCTGTTGTATTTTTACCGAAATTTCATGATATGAACTTTATATGCTTAATTGCTCGTCACTGCTTCTCAGTATTTATTTACGTTGGTTACTTTCAGAGTTGGTGTACTCGCATTACTCCCTGGACCTTGTGTGCAGATCCAGGCGTATCAGGACCCGATAGCGGTTGTTGACCATTCCAGCTGTAGATCTTCTCGGAGTTAGAAAGGTAGCTGCAGGCCATCGCAGCCCAGCTATTCTCCCTCCTATCGTCTTATAGTTGTTTGTAACTATATTTCTAGACTGTGTTAGTCTCATTATTTTTGTACAGACTGTATTAGATGCTCATGACTAGTGACACCCCGATGTCAGGCTTTTCTTTCCGCTCTTTCATTATTCAGATTTTCTTTATGAAGTTTATTATTAAATAGCTTGAAGTTATCTTTAAATTGAAATATCGGGTTGTTTTGTAAAGACTTGTCTTGCCTGGTACCACGATAGGCGCCATCACAACGTGGTAGTTTGGGTCGTGACACCGGCCCTGATCACAAGTTAAACAATACTTATTGTGTAAAAATCTTTACATGTATATATAACTTAAATCCTAAAAAGTGGGATTATTACTTGAAAAACAAGGCAAACAACTTGCAAAAGATCTTTATAGTGATCACATATATAAACTAAATCCTGTAATCTTTACTTCTATGCATTGACAATATCAAATTTCTTACATTATCAAGTTAACAACGTAATTAAAAATAAGTGCAATTTAATTGCAAAAGAAGACAAGTAGCTTTATACAACAGATTAAATTACACTTATGGTATAAAAATTATTTATGCTTAGTATTATATAAATTTCAAAAAATCTATATCTATATAATATTAAAAGGAGAGTTAAGCCAAGTGGCAGCCCCAAAAAAGCCACATGGCATAATTAGTTACTAATTAGTTATTTAGTTAATAATTAGTTATCGATTATTAATTTTGAATTTAAATATCAATAAAAAACAAAAATAATAAAAAATAAAAAACTACCATCTATATCTTCTATATATATATATATATATATATAATCGGTTACTTTATTTAAATTAACAAATATAGATATTTTATAATTAGCTATACTAAAAAAAATGAAAATATAACTATATAAAAAAATAATTACCTATTCAAAATGGGTGGGAGTAGTTTCAAGTTGGAGTTTTAAAATTAAAAAATTAGCTATAATAAAAAAAAAAAAAACAAGAAGTAAAACTACCCATTCAAATCGGGGAATAGTTTCAAGTTGGAGCTTTAAAATTAAAATAATATTAAAAGGAGAGGACAAAACCCTCTCCTCAAGCCAAGTGGCAGCCTAAAAAAATGCCACATGGCATAATTAGTTACTAATTAGTTATTTAGTTAATAATTAGTTATTGATTATTAATTTTGAATTGATCTTGACGTATTTTTAATCCAAGGGTTTGCATCTTGTTGTTGAATGTTCGTCTTGATCTCTTAACCTTAGAACACTTGAATACTTGTAGCTTTTAGAGAAATCTACAGCGTTTGATCCACGAGTTCTCTCTTGCTTTCTGGTGCGTTTTCTGGGTTATGAAGACCCCTATTTATAGTTGTGAGAGGGAAGAGATATGATAAGAACAAACTCTTTCCGACCAATCAAATTGAAGTGTGACAAGGCCACGTTTGATTGGCTAGAACATGTCACTTGCACACGTGGCGCAGTTTCATTGGCCTTTTAATGTGACTTAGCATGCCTTATCATTTTGACACGTGGCATGATCCTATTGGCTCTTCCATTTGACTTGGCATGCCACATCATTTCACACGTGGCACAAAATTGGGCCTCTAGGAAGATGATATCTTAGGCTTAATGAAGTGGGCTCATCACTTGTAGCCCAATTATATTGGACTTATATAATTAATCCAATTATATTAGCTCATAATATTTATTTGGACTAATATATTTAAAATATAGTCCAAATTGTTTATTGAATTTAAATTCAATAAATTTAACATGCCATATATATA
>NW_017672000.1:87654-222185 GCF_001879085.1 Nicotiana attenuata
ATATATATATATATATATATATATATATATATATATATATATATATATATATATATATATATATATATATATATATATATATATAATAACTAGCTATTCAATTTGGGTGGGAGTAGTTTCAAGTTGGAGTTTTAAATTTATTTTTAAAATTTTCTTTAGCTATAATAATAAATCAAAAAAAAAAAGAAAAACTACCCATTCAAATCGGGGAGTAGTTTTAAATTGGAGTTTTAAAATAAAAAACGAAATTAAAATAATAAAAAATTACCAATTCAAATTGGTATTTAAAATTATATTTAAAAAAAATAAAGAAATAAAAAAACTTTTGATTCAAATTGTGTGTATATATATATATATATATATATATATATATATATATATATATATATATAAAGAGAAGTAAATAATATATGATGCCAAATGATATGACATATGACATTAAGTGTAGATTTTTAGGACAAAGCTCCAACAAAATTGAAAATTTAAAATTATTTTATAACAAAAATCGAAATAAAAAATAAAAAATTATTAATTCAAACCTATATCTATATCTATATATTATTAAAAGCCAAAAAAAAAGCACCAATCCAAGTTGTAGCCTAGAAAAAAGCCACACAACATAATTAGTTAATTACAATAAAATTATCTATTGAAAATTAACAAAGAATTAATTACCTAAATTAACTACTCAAACACGGGTCAAGGTTGGTTTAGGTTTGTTAATTTCTTTATTTCATTTTTTAAAATCATTTTCGTTTTTCTTTTTTGAAATAAAAAGTGTATTCATTCATTAAATTTCAAACAATTTTATTGAGAAAAGATAATAAAATTTAAAATAAAAAAATATTTTCAAGAGTGATAAAATATATATCTTGTATTATATTAAAAAAATTAGCAGACAAAAATATTAAACAAGTAATATGCTAATAATCTATCTATATATCAAAAGCCAAAGAAAAAGGCACCACATTAATCCAAGTGGTAGCCTAGAAAAAAGCCACATGACATAATTAGTTAATAATAAAGAAATTATTTATTAAAAACTAACAAAGAAATTAACTATGTAAATTAACTACTCAAACATGGATGAGCGTTGGTTTAGTTAGTTAATTTCTTTATTTCATTTTTTAAAATTATTTTCGTTTTTCTTTTTTGAAATAAAAAGTGTATTTATTTATTAAAATTTAAACAATATTATTGAGAAAAATATAATAAAATTTAAAATAAAAAATATTTTCAAGAGTAATAAAATATATATCTTCTATTATATTACAAAACAAATTAGTAGACAAGATTATTAAACAAGTAACATGCTAATAATTTCTATTAACAATATATTATACTAAATATTGGATAATATAATAAATAAAAATACTTAACAAAAAAGTTATTTGATGACCATATAAGGCCCTTTAATTTAATGGAGATTTTATTCATTAAAATTCAGATAATATCTATTCATTTATATAGAATAGGAGAAGTAAATCATGGTTATACTTCCAAAGGTAACATCAAAAAATTAACAAAAGTTACAAATATTTTTAAATATTGACAGTTTTAACCCAACCGTGACAAACGACTCCACCAAAAAGGTTACGTGGTCGTGTAAGGAAGTTTCGGTTAAAAGTAGCGCGTTTATTTCAAAGTCTCCTCCATTATACCCCGTAGGCCATATCTGCTGATTTTTAAGTCTTCTCTTTGACAAAATATCCCCTCAACAAAATCTTCCACTTTTTTCTTCTTCTTCTCCTTAGATTCTCTCATTTTCTAACTCCTCATCCTATTAATAATAAAATTAATTTCATCCCTTTTTTTTATCGTTCCTTTATTTGTTCTTTGTCAGAGTAATTAAGGCAGCTGAACAATTTTCTCTAGCGATCTTGCTCAAGAAATCGATATTTGGGAACCCCATGTGAATAAAAGGTAAGTATTTTGGTTCTCAAGTTGTTTTATTTCCTGAAATTGACATTCCCCTTAATGTCTTTGAGCTACAAGCTTTTTCTACATTTAGCTTTGGCTTTTTGTCTATTTTTGGCCTAGTAATTGAAAATTCAGAATTCTCTGTATACAGTTCATCTCTGAGGATTTTGTAATTCTTGTTTCTTCTTTTTAATCGTGCTTTTAGGCAATCATGTCTTAATTTCTGGAGAAAATAGCTTCCCATTTTGTCAATTTGCTTGGAAATGATTGCAACACCACTCGTGTATTTAATCGTACTCTTTAGTTTGTTCCTCTAATTCTGAATCATGGGCATCAATTTTTGAGCTTTTTGCATAAAAACATAAATAGATGTATACAATAAGAAGAAGAGAAAAAAAAGATGGACCTTTTTTTTTTAGTGTGAGTTGTGAGTTGGAAATGTGATGGCAAATTGGTCAATTGGGGCATATTAGTCTTATTATCTGGCTTGAGCCAAGTGGTAATGAGGTGGGGTCTCACTTTTGTATTTGTCAATCATTGTGGTTGGTTTTTTGGTATAATTATTCAATGCTGACCTTTCTTTTGTTTCTAGATGGAACACAAACAAAATTTTCAACTTTGTCTCTTTTTTTATTTATCACGTGCATAGACTTTTTTTTTAGACTAATGAGTTTAACTTTTATAGACTCACAATCAGATCATCTAGAATAAAGTATAATTACATGTAACCGTCCGTATTAAGTGAGATTAGTAACATGAAAAATAAGGTAGATCATTTGCTACAACAGTTAAAGTATACTGGTAGTGTAAAGATTCTTTACACTGTCAGTGAATATAAATTAAGTCTTAGTCTAATATAGTAGGATGCTGCAGTAGTTTGAACCATGAAGTTTTTCTGGTCTCTTTTTGATGTTGCTTTGAGCGAAAAATATCAGATTTTGGGAACTTAATGTGAAACCAAGACTTCTTGTCATGGCTCAATTATTATTAGTCAAAGTGGAAATGAAGTTTTATAGAAATAAAAGGTGACATGATTGTACTCTTTGGACTTTGTTGACAACGTTTTGGTTATGAAAGGAAGCTACCTTGTCAATTGTTCCTGGCTTTCATATTACTCAACGTTTAAAAGAAATAAAACAATAATTTAATAAAGCTAGTATAACTCTTCATAGCTTTTATTTAGTGGTTTGATCTTCTTTCATTTGATTGATTTCACTTATAAGTCCCTGAAGTATTCTACTCAAATTCGTCCTATGTTGAGCAGGCATTTCATCAATCTAAGATCTTGCGACCGGGCAATGGAGGAAGTAGTGACATTAGTTGCATTTAGACTATTTGTTATTCTATCAATTTTACTTCTACCAAATGTATCCGAGGCGGAACCCAGATCTCAGACGGTCCAGATCATATGCGGTAACCAACTGGAGCATAATACTACAATTTATGTCCCAAATTTTGTTGCCACAATGGAAACCATAAGTGAGCAAATGAGAACTAGAGGCTATGGAGTAGCACTCACCGGTACTGGACTGGACGCTAACTATGGACTAGCACAGTGCTATGGTGATCTTTCTTTACTTGACTGTGTCTTATGCTATGCCGAAGCCCGAACAGTCCTTCCTCAGTGCTTTCCTTTCAATGGAGGGCGAATTTATCTCGATGGCTGCTTTATGCGGGCTGAGAATTACACATTCTATGACCAGTATTTAGGACCTGAAGATAGACATGTCTGTGGAAATAAAACCAGAAAGGGTTCTTTGTTCCAACAAACCGCTAGGCGGGCTGTTCAGCAAGCTGTTGCTAATGCACCAAACAGTAATGGCTATGCACGCGCTGAAGTGGCAGTGCCCGGGGCAACAAACGAGACAGCTTATGTCCTAGCTGATTGCTGGAGAACACTGAGTGCTAACTCGTGCCGAGCTTGTTTGCAAAATGCTTCTGCCTCTATGATGGGGTGCTTACCCTGGTCAGAAGGCCGAGCGTTGTACACTGGATGCTTCATGAGGTACTCGGATGTTAATTTTCTTAACGCTATAGCTACCAGTGGAGACTCATCATCAAATGGTAATCTTTATTCTGTCTTCTTCTTTTGAAACTGTAATGTGGACCATGTGGCTGATAGATGAACAAATTTTCAGGAAATGTGGTGGTAATTGTAATTGCTGTTGTTAGTGCTGTGGTCGTTTTGGTAGTGGGAGCTGTTGTCGCCTTTTATATGTGGAAGAACAAACAAATACAGAAGAAGAGAAAAGGTAAAACCTTTGGTAATATTTCAGCTACGGCTTTAGCTTTGAATATTGCTGAAGTAACTAAGAGTTTGAAATATCCAGGTTCCAATGATGTGGAGAAATTAGTGAAGACCCTTCACGATAGTAGCCTGAACTTCAAGTATTCAACTCTTGAGAAAGCCACCGGATCTTTTGATGAGGTTAATAAGCTCGGTCAAGGTGGATTTGGCACAGTTTACAAGGTAGTGGGCTGAGAATATTGCACTGGTTAACATCTTTTATGTTTTCAGTTTATCCATAACTATAATTCACAATTACGAGTATCCACATGATCACATCAGAGTAAGTTTATACGATAATGCTTACGTTGTCAGGGAGTTCTACAAGATGGGAGAGAGATTGCTGTCAAAAGGCTGTTCTTCAATAACAAACACAGAGCTGCAGATTTCTACAATGAAGTCAACATTATTAGCAGTGTTGAGCACAAAAATCTAGTAAGGCTATTAGGATGCAGCTGTTCTGGACCTGAAAGCCTTCTCGTATATGAGTTCCTCCCGAACCAGAGTCTTGATCGGTTTATCTTCGGTTAGTAGCAGTAGCAGAACTTTGCTCTATCTTAAATTTTCGTTTTCTACAACTGCTGCACTGACTTTAATGCACTCCTAATTCTTATTGGCATGAAACTAATTGAATTGACCCTGTATGTTGAAATCGGCAGACCCTAGCAAAGGTAAAACACTGAACTGGGAAAAAAGATTTGACATCATTATAGGGACTGCAGAAGGTTTGGTCTACCTCCACGAAAACAATAAGACGAGGATTATTCATAGAGATATCAAAGCCAGCAATATTCTGTTGGATTCAAGGCTCAGAGCGAAAATTGCTGATTTTGGGTTGGCCAGGTCTTTCCAAGAAGACAAGAGTCACATAAGCACTGCCATTGCTGGGACATTGTTAGTGATTCTTTTCTTTCACCATTTAAATTGTAGTTCAAAACATTAGTTCACTGAATACTTACAGCCAGTAGGTTAATTAGTTATCTCTCAGTCAATGGTTAATTTTCTGTTCTTTCCTTTGCAGAGGATATATGGCCCCAGAATACTTAGCCCATGGCCAATTAACCGAAAAGGCAGATGTTTACAGCTTTGGTGTTCTTTTATTGGAGATTGTTACTGGAAGGCAGAATAATAGAAGCAAACACACTGAATACTCTGACAGCTTAATTTCTATTGTAAGTTGTGAACAAATTCTTAAATGTACTCCCAATATATATAGAAAGTTTTGGCTCATTGGTTTAGCTGTTTCCGTATATTGGATGAAAACAGGCATGGCAGCATTTTCAACACGGGAGAGTAGAGGAATTGTTTGATCCAAATCTTATGTTGCACAACTACCATACTATCAATGTAAAAAATGAGGTTTTAAGAGTGGTACATGTCGGGCTATTGTGCACACAAGAGGTTCCGGGATTAAGACCATCTATGTCCAAGGCATTGCAGATGCTGGTAAAGAAAGAAGAAGAGTTACCTGCACCGACTAATCCTCCGTTTATAGATGAGAAAACCATGGAGCTTCACGACCCTTGGGATACCCCATCTTATCCCCATAGAGAAGGTGATTCGGCTTCAATTGCCAACATCTCTCACAGTTCATTCTACCCCAGATGATGTTTCAGTGGCCTCATATATAAATCTGCGAGAGAATGAAATCTCGACTATCATCTTGCCTCGTGTTCCTTTTTGCATACTCTAGGACAGATGTTTTGTTAGCAACAACTGGCTATTATTATTGTAATGGTGTAGTGTTTGCGCATATAGGGGGAGGTTTATCGTTGGTACTAAGTATATACACATTACCAGGAAGAGAAATCAGAGAGCTTTTAACGAGAGTTAGATAATTAGCAGTGTGCTAGCTACTTCAAAGAATGGAGGTATTGATTCTTACACATTTTGAATCATTTCAGTATAATCTTCTTCTGTAATTCTTGCTTCTTCTTTATCCATTAGTAATTTCACTAAGCTTTTTCCTTTTTGGTTCATGAAGATTCTAGAACGTAGTCATCCAACACCTTGGCTTTTGGCCTGAAAATTATGTTGCTGCTTGTTATTCACAGCTTGTTTGGATGGTTGTTACCTGTTGTATTGTATCGAATTGTCACATTAATATAATGTTTGTTTTGATTGTTACTTAAAATTTTATTGTATCGGAGGCGGAGCCAGGATTCGAAGCTAATGGGTTTGGGATTCCATTGCTTCTAAGTTACTGGTTCTAAATTAATAATTCTTAAACACAAATATAGAGTTTTGAACAAAGTCACTAGGTTCGGTCGAACCCGCATCCAAAGGTTTAGCTCCGCTCCTAATCGTATCATTAAATTCGTTGTTACCTAATGACTAAAAACACCACTTTATGGAATAACCGATTTGGTGGGATGCAACGTTATCTTATTTTTTTTCCTCTCATCTTTCCCTTCCTTACTATTAAATAATCGTATTTTTATCTTTTACCCTGCCTTTTTATATAATAATTTTACCTTGTACCTTACTTTTTCTTTATAATATTGCAAGTTTATTCTTCATATTGTTGGTGCATGATATCATGAAACAACAACAAATTAAACAATACAATCTATCCAAATATTATATACATCAAAATGATACAGTACAATACAATACTATATTATACGATACTTTATGAATCGATACATAACAACCATCCAAACAAGCTGTCAGTTTCGAATGTTTCTTTCAACGAATATAAAGAGAAATAAGTGGGATAGATAGCAAAAGGCTGAGAAATAAGCTAAGTGGGACAAATCACCGAGGCTATTGACCGTTTGTTACTGTAATTCTAATGGACTGTAATGCTAGTTATTCAACTGTGAATTTGCTCTACTCATTGGGAGTTGTCTTTTAATTTGCTGGACTAAAAGTTATCTATGATATCAGGATCCAATATCGGCTTCAGTTGACCCCAATAATTTTAATGCGTACATAAATTTATGTGTAAAAAATTATTAAAATTGCAATAGATATGAATACGCAACTTTAAAAATATAATAGGTTCAATACTAAAAACCTTAAAAGTTGGACCTACAAATCTTAAATCCTCAAGCCGCCTCCATATAATATTCTATAACATGAATTCAGATTAGACATGGTATTGCATAATGACCTGCCTACCTACAAAATTAACACAATATAATTTTTCCTTGTTTTTTACTCTTTTATATCAAATGTCTTGTTTATGTTAACCCTCGTCATTACATTTACGTTGCTGGAAATTATCCACTATGTTGACTTAACATTAACTTAATATTTGGTCTTTTAATAGGGGTTAAACAAATATAGTTGGTGGACATCACATCAATATAGCACGGTCTAGCCAGTTTTCGGACTGGTCATTCAAAAATAGCCAGCGTTTATCAAGTCAATAAAAAATAGCCACTATTTTGCTGCAACAGAGACCGGTCCAGCATAATATACTGGAGTTCGGTGCACATGTGTATGAACTTCCAGCATATTATGCTGGAACTTTAACACACGGAAAGTTCCAGCACAATATACTGGAGATTCGAGCACTTGTGTATGAACTTCCAGCATATTATACTTGACCGACATACTTTTCTAGGACTCCAGTATATTATGCTGGAGTTCTAGTGTACTTATGCTGGAATTCCATCATATTATGCTGGAGTTCCAGCATACTTATCCTGGAACTCCAGTATAATATGCTGGAGTTCAATTATACTTATACTGGAACTCCAGCATAATATACTGGCGTATTTTCCGGGTTTTGAACAGTGTTTTTGCTCAGATTTATCTTTACATGAAAAGTGGCTAAATTTCGATTACTTTTGAAACTGGGCTACTTTTAACCGACCACTTGTAAATTTGGCTATTTTTAAATTTCTCCCGATATTTTCACAAGTAGGCTATTTCGATGTTGATGTTTAACTTTTGACCCCGCCTTAAAAAAATTGCATGAAAATAACTTCCAACCAGGAATTGAACCTCAATTCCTGGCGGATCGCCAGAAGACTTGACTTGCCATAGCTCAAGGCAGATCACCAGGAGTTTAGTATAAAAATATCCTAGCGGATGACTAGGAAATTCATGTGGATGAGCTTGTCGCAACCCATGATGGATCACCAGGAGTTCAGTACCAAAAAGTCGTTATGAATTTGCCAAGAGTTTCTGATGGATGCGCTCGCTAGAAGTTCTGACAAATTACTATGAGTTTAGCATAAAGGAAAATTGGCATGCAAAAACAAACCAATCCACCTATTGGCAAGAAACAGCCCAACTTCAGTTATTGGACGGGTTTGGCATTTTAACGAAAAAAATTTGGGAAATTATAGTCTCACACTACAAGAAAATTGTAAAATTGTGACGGAATATTTGAGACGAAGCATTCTGTCACAAATTGTGATAGATTTGTGACGCATTTATGACAAATCAACCTTACTTGGACGAAATTATCAAAAGATTTTATTTTTTCCTAAAAAAATTCTAAGAGTAACGGATTTGTGACAAATTTGTGACAGATATGAAATTTAGTCTTTGTGACGAACATATTTTTGTCACAAAATTATGGCAGAAGAGAAGAAATAGCAATACTTTGTCAAAAATCCGTTACAAATTTTGTGACAGATTATATTTTCTGTCACAATATTATAAATGAGCAATTATCTAATAAAAATAATTTTGTGACAGATTTATTTTCCATGACAATAATTTTTGACGGAACATTCAGTCACAATTTTAGAAACATTTGGACAACTTACAAATTTTTTCCAAAATATTTGGCCCACTTTTTAGTTTCCCCCTCCAAATATTTTGCCCACTTTTTAGTTTCCCTCCGCCAAACCTCTCATTCCACAAAACTCTTAAGATTTACACCCATTTTCTCATTCCACTCCTCCCTGCTTCTCTCTCTCTTTCAACACAAAACACAAATGGCGATTCTTGTACCCTTCTAGACTCAACGCCACAGCAACACTTGCAGGTTTGGTTTTGCTCCAGTCTCTTCATCCACACTCAATAGCTTTTGGATCTTTCAATTTTTGTTCAGATTTGTCTATGTTTTTCTTGAATATTATTTTTCAAAGTGAATAACATTTGGGTATTGCTGTTGGGTTCTTCTATCTAAGCTCAGAAAACTCCGATTTAGCTAAAAAGCTTTTGCATGCAACTATTTTAGGTACAAATTTTAAAGGGTCTTTATTAAGCTTTGATATTGGGTCATTCACTTGAAGTGGTTTGAAATACTTCTGAGATAGGTGAGATTTTAGTTTCTTGTTTATGATTTGGTCATAATTTTGAGCAAAGGGAAAAGCTCTAATTTTGCTAAAGGAAACAATTGTGCTTATTGTAGATATCAACTTTGTTGTCTTGGAAAAAAGTAAAAAAATGAAGAATGTGCAGGCTTTTGTTTTCCAGCTTTTGAAAAGTTTTTCTATATGCTTAATAAATTTCTGATATTTTTTAGGTAATAATTTTCTGGTTACTAAGATGAATATGATCCTTGTTGTTAAAACAAGACTCACCCCTATTTGAGCTAATTCATCATTGTAATTCATAGACAATTCATCAACCTCCTCATAGGATATAACATTCATGGTAGAGTTACTGTCGCAATGGTTAGGAACTCAAAATTACTCTTAGTTGTCGAAAGGGGCCGGGTGCGTAGGATAAGCCTCATATTGAGTGCATTTGAGTGTTTCAAAAATTCTTTAGGAGTGGTGGTGATTTTCAATTTGCTATAACTTGTGTTATTATACCTTCTTTTTGGTTGTTTTTGGTTATATACCTGCTATATATGTTGCTTCCTGACTCTAAATTGATTTATATTATTTTATTGCTGGAATCTCATAAAGTAAACTCTTCAACAATATTAATTATCTTATTTATCTTGTCTAAATGTCTTAAACTATGGTCATTTATATTTTTCTGTTTCATTCTCTTTTTTGGATCAGTTTCTTCAACATATAGGCAAGGAGTCAAGCACCTCCCTAGCAGAAAGATTAAAAAAGAAATTAACAGTTCCAAGAAGTACGCAGTTCTAGATATTTTTCTGATTTATCTAGTGAATGATAATTTCTATTTCAATATTTGGCATTACATATGTTTTTTCCTTGGGACTTTAATTGATGTTGATACAGTTAGGTAGGAAACTTGTGACTTTTCTAGTTATCATTGAATCTTGTTAAATTAGTGCCATTTTCTGTTGGATTCTATAGCAGAATGCAAGCTTGACATGTCTGCTTTAGTACAAATATGTTCTAATAGATTAAATTTACTTTTTAAAAAATAGCTAGATAATAGACAACTTTAATTACAACAAATAATCTTGTTTGTCATCATGTAAGTTCTAACACATGTTTATTCTTTGTGTTAAAGTGTACAATATGAATAATTCTGATCGTGAGTGGATGTATGCTAGAGTATTGGAAGATGGATTCATAAATCCTAGATTTATTATTGGGGTTGAGGAGTTTGTTGCATTTGCTAAAAGACATCCAGAATGCATGGATTTTGAAAAGCTAAGATGTCCTTGTAACACCGGTTCAGGTTCGGGTTCGTTCCTAATGGTCATTCTATCTCGAAGACCATCACTGATACCTTCATGGAGCGACAAGATGCTACTGGTTACACATGGAAGGTTGTCTGCCAATACACTCGTGACTTCTATTGGCATGAATTTATGGTAAATATCGCTTTCTATAAAAAAAAATTATAAGTAATTATTTAGTATATATATGTATTTATGTCACTGATCAAATATCTTTTGTTAGAAATTATATCATTGGAGTTCTGCTGAGGATGCCATAATCAAACATACTTGGAAAAAAGTGGCATCTACCTTGTACACTAAAAAGCGGCACAAGTGGTAGAAATTTACAACCAGACCTACTTTTATTAAAGAGCATATATGGGAAAGCTGGCAGGCACACTGGTCATCGGAAAAGTGGCTTGAAAAATCTCGTGTCGCCACTCAAAATTGGTGTAGCGAGACTGGTGGTCCAGGCACTGGTCCAAGCAAGCATACCGGTGGTTCTAGGTCTACAGTGGAGCATACTATAAAATTGGTATTGAATTTAACCTTTCAATAGAGTAATTATATGACCTTATCTCCTATTTTAATATTGTACTCTATTATTCAGGCAATATAATTACATCGTCCAGCAAATTCATGGGATATATTTAAGAAGCTGCATAAAAGAAAGGATGGGAACTTTGTGGATACCAAGTCTAAGACTGTTGGTGTAAGTTTCTTTTATAATATTTCATCATTTTATTTGAGAATGAATATGAGGAATATTACTGGTGCAATCCACTTATCTGAAAGCTTCTTCACATCATCTCATTTCTTGTTTAATTAGCATTTTATTTCTTGTTCTGATGTAGAAATGAAACACATATTGTGACTTATTCTATTTCTTATTGTGCTTCAAAGAATCAGATTATGAGTCACTAAGTATAAGTTTATTTTTACTTAAGAAGAATATCAGTTGAAAGCTTGTGATAGCATTCTATTCTGGTCTAGTTTTTTTATTCTAATCTTGAAAATGATATCATATGAGTCTATGACAAGTTAATAAATGACAATTATTTTTATGAGTTTTAGAGATTTGCTTCTTTGCATCTGTGATTCAAGTTTTAAACTACATATAATGAACTTTGCTTCTTTAGTTGCTTACGTGAGTGAGCTGTAAAACTTAATTATAGGAAATCTTTGTATATTACTTCTCATTAGTTTCTTATTTTGATAAATGTATGTAGGATAAAATGGAAGTTGCGATGGCTGCTGCTATTCCGAGCTCATCCGATGATTCACAAGAAGTTCAAAATGCCGATATAAATCGCCTATACTTGGATGTTGTCGGCGGAGAGAAGAAAAGACGTGTGTATGGATTGGGCTCTCAAGCTGCGACTTTGTATCAAGGCTGCAATTCTGCCACTTCACGCCATTTGCCTGTAGTACCAGATCCCGCTGCTGAAGAGCGCATCAAAGTGCTTGAGGAGGAGGTGTTGCGTATGAGAGAAACACAAGAGAGGATTCTTCAAGAGCGCGTGGAGGCAGAGGTGCAACAACGCGTAGACCAAGAGGTCTCGCGTTTGAATCAACAGAATGATGATCGATTTCGGTCTATGGAGGAGCGATGGATGCGCAGGATGAGCGAGATGGCATTATCATCTCACCCATCTGGTGTTCCTACTCCCTTTAACAGGGACTAACCAAATGCTTAAGTATTTAACATTGTTAGACTTTAGCAACTTGGATACTCTCTAAGTGCTATTTTAACGTTGGCAGGCTTTTGATTGTTGGATGCTTTGTAATTTTTAATATGTTTAGACTTTTGCTAGTAGAACTTATATTTTGGCATGTTTTAACTTCGTATGTTTTATTATATATTTCATATTATGTTTGTTATTGGTTGGTTGTTGTTAGTTGTCTTTATGCTTTTAGCTAATTTTTGCATAAGTATTATTAATTATTTGTTAAAGCTGAAAGTCCAAATTTAAATTTGTGACAGATCTACATGGTCAAAAACATTCACCAAATTCTTAAATAGTGATGGAAACTTATGTGTCACAAATATTATGTATCCCAAATCTGTCACTAATATAGCTGCCAAATGTGTCAATTTGTGACAGAAAATTTTGTCACAATTTATTTGTGACAAAATATTCTGTCACAATTGCTGTGAATATATAAATAAATTTGTCTCGAAAACTATTTAGTCACAATAATTGTCACGGATATATCTGTCATAAATCCGTCTCTATTTTGTGACGGAATCAAGCTACATGCAGGCCTCTATATTGCGACGGACGATTTTTGTCATAAATCTGTCACAAAAATTTTGTGACCGAAATTTGATCCGTCAAAAAAAATTTACGACCAAAGGTTTTGGGACGTCCCCGTTTTTGTTACAATTCCGTCACTAACACAAATTTGTGACGGAATTGTGACAGAACCGTCCGTCACAATTTTGCCATTTTCTTGTAGTGTCATCCCCCATAGTTTTTAATGGTGGACGTTCGGTACTTCGGTATTTAAGAACATCGATCGGTTCGGTACTTAAATATTCGATTTATCAATTGTATTGTTTACCGTAAAAATGGTAATAACAATTAAATTTGATTATATGAGGTTCTAAAAATACGTGATCTACTTTTATGCTAGTTGTTAAGCAGTTGATGCTATGTGGAAGACTTAGAAACGAGATTAGAGCTTGAGAGCAAGGTGATAACCGAACCGAATGATTAATATTCGGAGCCTCGAGCTGGTTTGTTCGAGGACCTCGAGGTCGAGTTGGATGCTCGGCTGGGAGCTATCGAGCGTAGTCGATGGGCAACTAACAGTTGTAATGAGATCAGTGAAGGCTCTTTATGGCCAATAATAAGCAATAAATGAAGAACAATAAATAGAACACAATGAATGTGAGCAATAAATGAAGCAATGAACTCAAGAGAATATGTTAGAGAGCAGAGAGAATGTTCTTATGTATTTTGCATTTAGCATCAGATGTCCACAAATGACAAGGGTTCCCCTTTATATATGAGAGGGAACATAGTACAAAATCATTAATTACAAAGATATGGGACAGGTATAGCCACCTAATGCCTTGATTCGTTTTCAGACTAGTTCACTAGGCTTTGTCAGCTCTAGTCACGTGCCTTGGGAACTCCACCTTGAATCACCGAGATTGGTGATTCACATTGTCCTGGGCCCGGTCATTACTCATAACGTCTTGAAGTTGTACTGTCTCGAAATCGACCGTCGACGATTCTCGGAGTCGAACACTGGAAGCCCTCGAGATGCCGTGATGCTCATGAAATCGGGCCATTGATTTCTACCGTATACAGATAGTCCCCGCGTTTCTTAGAGTGGAACGATAAGAAACGACTTTGATATCCATCTCTTCGAACTTCCCGTGATGATGTCATATTGATGGTGTAAGCCTTTGTGATAACCGAAACGTCCCGTCGGTCCACTTTTCCAAAATTATTCACTACACTGTTGACCTTTATTCTTCAAAACAATAATATCGTCGTCAGTCCATTTTTCAAAAACGCATTGATTGCTCCTGCCGATACGTCTTTCAAAGACATTAATGGGGCCGCCGGTTACGCTGCCACCCCCTATAAAAGGGAACCTCCTGGAACCATTTCAAGTGTTTATGAATATAAAGATGTTTCTTCAATTTGTCTCTAATGTACGCTATATTTCCCTTTATCTGTGTTTGTGAAGAATCTGAGTGCATGACCCCACCGATTGGTGCATATATCGAGCCCGAGTGCGAGTGTTTCTTCTGACTTTTGATTGATTAACATGACTCCCCGCAGAACCCTTGGCCGTTCCTTGGACCGAGCCCGGATTGGACTGATAAGCTTGGGTCATCGGGACCCTGACTTCGAGTTGAATAGAGACTGCCTTTAGGCTTTCGAGAGCAGTCCCCGAGTGGGGGTTTGCTCAAACTCGGGCCACCTGGAAACTTGTTTTGAACCTAGTGTAGATAGTCTTAAGGCTTTGTAGATAGATCACGGATGATGGTTTACCCGGGTTTAGATGGTACCCCGAGTCCAAACCCATATGAGTAGAGTTTAAGCGCTTATTTTCTTCTTGAGAGAAGCCCTCGAGATCGGGTACCATCTCGGGGCTTGTAATGATATTGATGGCTTTCTGGAGCCAATCTTCCTCTTGGTGGAGGTCCCCGAGATCGGATACCATCTCGGGACATATAGTGATATTAATGGTTTACTTGGAGCCTGTCTTCTTTTTGATGGAGGTCCTCGAGGTCGGGTACCACCTCGGGACCTACAATGGTGCCAATGGCTTCTTGGAGCCTAACTTCTTTTTGATGGAGGTTCTCGAGGTTGGGTACCACCTCGAGATTTGCACTGATGCCAAGGGATTCTTGGAGCCTAACTTCTTTTTTATGGAGGTCCTCGAGCTCGGGTACCACCTCGGGACTTGCACTGATGCCAATGGCTTCTTGGAGCCTAACTTCTTTTTGATGGAGGTCCTCGAGGTCGGGTACCACCTCGGGACTTTCACTGATGCCAATGACTTCTTGGAGCCTTACTTCTTTTTGATGGAGGTCCTCGAGGTCGGGTACCACCTCGGGACTTGGTTGACGCGAGGTTTTCGACCTTGAAGCGTCGTGTGGCGACGTCGAGTGTAGGATACGGCTATGAAATGACCGAGGCGACTCTGTCGGCATATCTTTCCAAACCGATAAAAGCTTTAGCCAATTTTTCTAGTCGGCCTTTAGGGCAGGTAAGTGGTCGCCCCTTTTCCCATATATAGGGTTGTCTTCGCTCTTTTGGAGATTCCGCTATTCTAAGCATTTATCCTCTTTCATAGAGTTCTCCTTTCTTGTGCCAATTTTCCTTTAACTCAAAGCTTTCTCCTAAGTCTTTATTTCCCCTTCCTTCGTTATACTATAGCCATGGCTGCTATGCCCGAATCTGCTTGGCAAGGAGAAAAGAGCTCCACCTCTGGGCACTTTGCTTCGGGAGAGAATCTCCCGCCAGAAGAGAATGCCAACGTTCGAGGTTATCGAGATTATGCCTCGAAGTTCGTTTCTTTAATAGGAGAGGAGCACCTTGAGTTAGTGAGGAAGGACTGTGGATGGGGGGAAAAGGTAGCATTGTAGGTACCTCCCCCGGAGGAGAGCATCATGGACCATGCCGAGGGACTTTTGAACGTGTACACGTACCCCTTCATGCTAGGCCCCCCTGATAGGGTCGTGCTTGATTTCTGTCGAAAATACCGGGTCACCTTAGCGCAGATTCATCCGTCATTTTGGCGGATAGTATTGATGATGAGGTTCTTTGCGGAGAAGGCATGGCTTGAATTCACGATCAGTCATCTTATCAGGCTGTACCGACCTTTTCACCATCGAGGTCTGCTAACCTTACGATGCCGGTCGGCCACGCCTTTCGTTGTTGATGATGATGAAGACAGATATCGGGAGTGGATGAGTCGATTCGTCCGAGTACGGACTGCTGATATTATCCCTGTGGAGTTTATGCCATTCCCTAAGGAATGGAATTATACATGTAAGTTGTACACTCGTGCCTTCGCAGTTTAGTTTATGCGAAGGCTGGCTTTGTAAATGCGCCTTCTTTCCTTTTTCTGCTGCGATTTCGTGGACGCCTGGCAAGGTCCTTGATCTGCCAAATTGGGCTCGGGAGTTGGCGGCCCACTCGACCTGCGATGAGCGTAAGTGGCAAGCTTTGTCTAGGGGCAGATGGGAGGCAAAACATCATGGTATGTGTTGTGCGATTTGTGCCCTTCCCTTTTTTCAGTTGGAAAAGCACTTTCTCTTTCCGCGCACTAACCCTGTTATTGTAGGCATCAGAGAGCCTTCTGAGGCGAGGCCGTGCCCCTTTGGAGAGGGAGAAGGGTTGCTAGCTTCTGAGCTAAAGAATGATAACAATAAGCAAGAGATACCTTTGCAGGGCGACGGTGCTCAAAGCCAGGTGAACCTGGACCCGGGGCCCGGAGTGGAAGTATTGATTGAGCCTGCCACGCCCGTGGTTTCCGGCTTTGGAAAGGCATTTTCTCCTCCGCCGTCGTCCTCTTTTTTCATCGGAGGTACTTCGAGGGATACTCGAAACCCGGGATCATATGCACCGAGCGATCGTGCCCCGACCGTGGTCGATTCTTTCAGAGTTGAGGGGGACAGGCTAGCAGATGTGCGCTCGACCTTTGAGGAAGCCCATCGGCTTCACTCTGCGGTGTGTTTTGGCACAGGCCTTTCGAGTTTTGCGCCTTCTCTTCCTTATTGAGTTTTCCTTTGCAGGCTTTTGACAAGCTTAAGTCCGAGTTGCTTCGTCGTGAGGCCAGACTGCGGAAAGCTCTGGATGAGGAGAAATCCCTTTGGATCCTTTGCGATGAAGGGGAAGTCGAGTTGGCACGCTTACGGTATGAGGCGAGTCGGAGCTTGAATTATGAGAGCTACCTGAAGGGGCAGGTAGTTTCTGTTCTGAGGGAGTGTGTGTTCCTTCTTCTAGCTCCTGAGGCTCATGTTTCGTTTATTTCAGGTGCAGAAAAGACGGAGGACCTGGAGCGTCTTCGCAACAAAGTTGGCCGAGCCAAGCGCGAGTATGATGAGTTAAGAGCTCAGGCGGACGCTCATGCTTCGGCGGGGAAGGGTGCTTTGGCTAAAGCTTCCGCCCTTGAGGTTCAGCTTCGCTTAACTCGTGATAATAGCTCGGTTCGAACAGATATGATTACGAAGCTCGAGTCTGAGCTTTTGAAGATAAAGGTAGAGGTTGTGAACTCCCGGGCTGAAGCTGTAATGAGCCGAACTAAGGCCGACCAGAAAGTGGTGGTCTATTTGAAGGACGCTGCCGATGCTCAAGCTGAGATGAGAAGGATTCTTGATCGCGAGGGCAGGAACAAGGAATATGCTCGGTGTAAGTCTCGAAGGGAAGCCCTCGAGGAGATCCATGCTAGGGTCTTTGACCTCTCGGGAGAGGTGAAGCGGGCGAGGACGGATGAACGAGGCGCTAGGTCACTTCTGTCAGACGCCGAGGATAGCAAGGATGAGGCCGACGGGCCATAGCCCCCAAGGGGTTCGTAGATTTCTTTTTCTGATTCCGTACATAGTACTTTCAAATTATGTTGTAAATGGAGGTTGTATTTTTTCGCATGTATATACAAAGAGGAAACATTGCGGTTTTGTTTCTCCTGCATTTCTTTTTGCCTTGATTTTAGCTAGATGAACTGGTCTTTTGAGTTGAGAGGAATCCTTAGATTCGTGGTATGGCCCTGGGGCTCATTAGGCTGGCCCGTAGGCTCTTACGCGCTTGGTCGATGCGACCTTTAGTATAAGCCGGCGACAACGGCTCTTACGCTTTTGCTCTTAGGAAGATTTAGTTAACTGTTTTGGGTTCAGCCTCCGAGTCGGGTTTCGACTCAAGCTCGTTTGACCCTCAAGTTTTTGAATTTAGAGTTGGCCCTTAGGCTCTTACGCATTGGGTCGGTACGACCTTTTGTATGTGCTGGCGACAGTGGCTCTTACGTATTGGGTCGATGCGACCTTTTATGTGGGCTGGCGATAGTGGCTGTTACGCCTTGGGTCGATACGACCTTTTATGTGAGCTGGCGACAGTGGCTCTTACCCTTTGGGTCGATGCGACCTCTAACATAGGCTTTATTTTTCCCTCGTTAAGGACTTTTGAGATTGTGTTTACCTGACTCTTCGACGGTTTGGAAAAAACCTCGATTGTGAGCTGTTATATGGCGATGATCGAGCACCACAGGAGGTTTGGCTCGGAGGCTGAGTATCTTGAAGCCAGTGTTTAGGAGCTGACATGGTCGAAGCTCTTTTGCCTATGTCTAGGGTAGCCAATTTAACCGGTTCTTTTCGAAGTAGATTCGAAATAATTGAAGGCCTGTGATTTAGTAGCGACGGTTGGGCGTCCCCGAGTCGCGTTATTTTGGCTGGTACAGCCTTGTGACCGTAATCATTTGTGTTTGGCCGGAGCCATTTTTAGTCCCGAGTGAAGTAGTTTTGGCGTCTATATCGAGGGTATGCCTTTTAGGGGTCTTACAAGTTTGATATATAGCCTTAACTTTGAGATCGGGTTTATGCCTTTAGTAAGGTCTTACAAGTTTTACATGCCTTTGAGGTCTTACAATTTTGGATACTTGGTACAAGTATGGTTCATGCCTTACTTGAGGTCTTACGGATATTGTCACTTGGTACAAGTGCGGTTCATGCCGTGCTTGAGGTCTTACAGATGTTATTGTTGCCTTATGTAGGTGTTACGAGACCGAGGCTGCCCATTTGGGGTCTTATGGCCACGGATTTTTGATTAGCCGATGGAGATGGCGATTAACAGCAGTCCCCGAGTTATCGAGGATTTTTCGGCTCGGGAGCCATTACGATGGAGATGGCGATTGACGGCAGTCCCCGAGTCGTGGAGGATTTCTCAGCTCGGGAGCCATTACGATGGAGATGGCGATTGACGGCAGTCCCCGAGTCGTGGAGGGTTTCTTGACTCGGTATCCATTACTTGTAAACTTGGTATTGCCTCATTGAGGGCTTGTGATTCCGGAGTTTCCGACCCGGGGGTCATGTGGACTTGAGTTTTCGACGCCAGTCCCCGAGTGTTCGGGACATTTTTGGCTCTGGAGCTGTTTTGTGATCTTAGTGTCGCCTCATTGAGGGCTTATGAGTTAGGAGCTCCGACCCAGGGGTCGCATTGTTTTGAGTTGTTGAAGCCAGTCCCCGAGTGTTCAGAACGTTTTTGACAGAGCAGCCGTTTTTGCAAAAAATACCGAGTTTCTTTCGAAGCGTGAAATGCTTTGATGAAAAGTATTCTTTGATTACTTGGTACAAATATACATGCCTTTGCTGTTAGGGGCTTGGTTGTTCTATGCGGACATGGTTCGTTTGACCGTTTGGCCCGGTACATTATTTTCCTATCGAGACCCCATTCGGCGTATCTTGGCTTCTCCGGGTAGGTGACCTTCCGGGGGGATGCCACCCAGTATTCGAGGTTGATTGCAAAAGAAGCCTTGATACTTGTTGAGTCTTCCTTAGGTAGCACGTGGGTGTTGCCACGTTAAAAACCTTACCGGAAAAATCCTTTTTGGGATAAAAACCCGGTCGAAGGAAAAGAGTGCAACGCATGCTTTTGAAACCTAAGGCCTTTGAGTTGGAGAGTGCTTTGGCCGTTTTGATCGGATACCTACACTCAGGTCAGTGTAGAATATAATTGAAAGAGAAAGGAGACGGTCATACCTTAGTGTAGAATGTGCCAGTGATGTTTCGAGCCCCGATATATTTCAGTCGCTTGTGATGAGGATGCGGTACGGTCCTCTGCTTTGTTTAGTTGGGATTAACCAAGGATGTAGTTTGCTGTCGCTATTTTACTGTTTGATAATCCTTTGGTTCCTTCGAGGGTGGAGGCACTGGTGTCGGCGTTACATCGTGCACTGCGAACATTTCCCTTGCCGCATGTTGTTCCCTGTAGACGGTTTTAATCCCCTCTTTTGTCGGGAATTTCATCATTTGATGGAGGGTGGACGGTACTGCTCTCATGCAGTGTATCCATGGTCTTCCGAGCAAGGCGTTATGCCTCATGTCTCCTTCGATGACATGGAATTTTCATTTTGGGTTGTGCCGGCCACGTTGACTGGGAGGGTGATTTCTCCTTTCATTGTTTCGATCGCCATGTTGAATCCGTTGAGGACTCGAGAGGCAGGCACGACTTGGTCGAGTAGCCCGAGCTGCTCTACCACTCTTGACCAGATAATGCTGGCCGAGCTACTTGGATCCACGAGTACACGTTTAATTTGAAATGTATTTACAAGGACAGATATTACCAGTGCGTCGTTGTGGGGTTGAGACAAGGTCTTGATGTCCTTGCCGCTGAATGTGAGGGCATCCTCGGGTATGTAACCCCAAGTTTGCTTTTCTCTGGTGATTGATATTTTTGTTCTTCTGATCGTGGGCTCCTGTGGTTCGTCGATGCCTCCCAAGATCATGTGGATGACATGCTGTGGCTCATTTGTTTCGCTCTTCTTTGTCGTCTCTCTTTCCCGGAACTGCTTTTTGGCCCGGTCGCTTAGGAATTCTCGGAGGTGACCTTTATTGAGTAGTCTGGCTACTTCTTCTCGGAGCTGGTGGCAATCCTCGGTCCTGTGGCCGTGCGTGTTGTGAAATTCACACACTATGTTATGATTCCTTTGCAAAGGATCTGATTGTACAGGCCTGGGCCACCTGGCGTCTCTGATTTTACTAATGGCGAACATGATGTCTGATACGTCGATGTTGAAGTTGTATTCTGACAAGCGAGGTGCCTCCGTTGGCCCTGTGTGCCTATCGAATCCGGCTCTATTGACGAGTCCCCGAGGATTCTGTCCTCGGTCCATCCTTCGATCATTGCGGGGTATGTTGCGCCTCGGGGCGTTTCTCCTGTCTTCGGTGTATGGATGGCACCTTTATTTGTTTGGCCTTGGATCCTTTGCCAAAAGCCTTCTCGGGTACACCGAGCCCGAGGGGGCTCATATGGTCGTCCTCGACCCTGATTTTTGACTGATATCGGTTGTGAACGTACGACCATGTCACGGCAGGATATTCAACTAGATTCTGTTTCAACTGCTTCGAAGCCACCGAGCTTCGTTCATTCAGACCTTGAGTGAAGGCCTGCACTGCCCAGTCATCGGAGACTGGTGGTAGTTCCATACGTTCCATTTGAAAACGAGATACGAATTCTCGCAGCATCTCATTCTCCCCCTGCTTTATCTTGAAGACGTCGGATTTCCTTGTTGCTACTTTGATGGCACCAGCATGTGCCTTAATGAAAGAATCCGCCAGCATGGTAAATGAATCTATCGAGTTTGGGGCCAGGTTGTGATACCACATCATTGCCCCTTTAGAAAGCGTTTCCCCGAACATCTTCAGCAGGACGGGCTCGATCTCATCGTCCTTCAGGTTGTTGCCTTTTACTGCACAGGTGTAACCAGTAACATGCTCGTTGGGGTCCGAGGTTCCGTTATACTTCGGAAGATCGGGCATTCTGAACTTCTTTGGAATGGGTTTCGGGGCCGCTTCCTGTGGGAACGGCTTCTGCACGAACTTCTTTGAGTCCACACCTTTTAAGATCGGGGGTGCGCCCGAAATTTGGTCGACCTTGGAGTTGTAGGTATCGACCTTCTCGTCGTTGGCTTCTATCTTTTTCTCGCCTGATTCGATCCCCCTCGTGAGGTGCTCGAGCATATTTCGATGGCGGGGTCGGCTGCCGACCCATTGTTGCTTCATCTCTCTGGTACCTGCTCGGCTGGGGGAGCCGTCCCCGGTGCTACCGTGCTAGGAGTTTTCTAGTGACTTTGCAGCTGAGCAATAGCCAGCTGTTGTGCCTGCAACATTTCAAAAATAACATGACGGCTAACCTCCCGTTCTTCCTGAGCTGGGGTTTTCTGGGCTTCTTGTTGGTCGCCTTGGTGTATGCTCCTATTGGTGTGGGAGCTTATTTCGACGTGTTGAGCGTCGCGTGAAACCGCGTCCACGGGAATCAGTTCCGGTGCGTTCTCAGGGTTTCGTGGTGGTACGCCAACACTTGGGACGTCAACACCGTTTTCTCCATGGTCTTCAAGGTTGATGTTTTCACGTGCTTTACCGAGTTTGACATTTTGACCTGAAATCAAAGATCTTGGACAAGAGAAGGTGTGAAAGATAACTTACGTTACGTGGTTAAACCAACAAGAAAATAATCACTATTATTTTTAGCCCCACGGTGGGCGCCAAACTGTTTACCGTGAAAATGGTAATAACAATTAAATTTGATTATATGAGGTTCTAAAAATACGTGATCATTTTTATGCTAGTTGTTAAGCAGTTGATGCTATGTGGAAGACCTAGAAACGAGATTAGAGCTTGAGAGCAAGGTGATAACCGAACCGAATGATTAATAGTCGGATCCTCAAGCTGGTTTATTCGAGGACCTCGGGGTCGAGTTGGATGCTCGGCTGGGAGCTATCGAGGGTAGTCGATGGGCGAATTGTAATGAGATCAGTGACGGCTCTTTATGGCCAATAATAAGCAATAAATGAAGAAAAATAAATAGAACACAATGAATGTGAGCAATAAATGAAGCAATGAACTCAAGAGAATATGTTAGAGAGTAGAGAGAATGTTCTTATGTATTTTGCATTGAGCATCAGATGTCCACAAATGACAAGGGTTCCCATTTACATATAAGGGGGAACATAGTACAAAAGCATTAATTACAAAGATATGGGGCAGGTATAGCCACCTAATGTCTTGGTTCGTTTTTAGACTAGTTCACTAGGCTTTGTCAGCTCTAGTCACGTGCCTTGGGAACTCCACCTTGAATCACCGAGACCGGTGATTCACATTGTCCTGGGGCCGGTCATTACTCATAACGTCCCGATGTTGTACTGTCTCGAAATCGACCGTCGAGGATTCTCGGAATCGAACACTAGAAGCCCTCGAGATGCCGTGATGCTCGTGAAATCGGGCCATCGATTTCTACCATATACATGTATATTTCGAATACCGCATCAAAGTAGTTCGAATACATTAAAAGAATCGTATCCTTTTAAATGAATATCAAATGTCATATTATTTACATTGACGATTAACATAACGAGCGTCAGTCATTCTAAATGTCTAACTTGCGAATTGCAGCAGCAACTAACGAGCCACTTGCTCCTACTCACAAAATCCAATTGCACATTCTAATTGGAGCCTCCAATTCTAAAACTGCAGCCAATTAATGTTTAAATTCCAACCAAACATTCTAAAAAGCATCAATCATTCTATGCTAACCTATGGAAGTATAATATTTAGTAAAAAAATTCGGTAATTTGGTAGTAACCAAAATAACGAAACCTTAAAATTGAAAACCATGTCGTACTCCGAATTTGCAGAAAATTAATATTCTAAGTATCGAAAAATCAAAATATCAAATTAATTCGGATTGGTATGATTTTTTGGATTTTATGTCACCCGAACTTTCCCTTCTATTCTCTCCCACAACCCATGTTATTCTAAGATTGCACCGTGGCACGACGCGGTGGGGGAGGGGACGGGGGATGGGGGACGGGAGGAGAGAGTTGAATTGTGTCTCGTCTGATTTTCGTGAATACCTCATTTAGACTCAAACAACTAGTGAAGTGCGGAATTTAAAACACAATAATTTTACGTAAAAAATTGCCTTACTCAAGGGAGTAAAACTTACGACCATTCAGTGTAGAATTTTCCTTCAAAACTTTATTAACATCAAAGAGCAGTTTTTTGGTTATATGATCACGTCCAACTCCGATCCTAAAAAGGATAAGCTATCACTGCAAATATAATCCGGTGTAAGAGTCCGGAGTCGAATCCCTCAGAGAACTAAGGTTTAGCTACAACTGTTTACTATCACTAAGAAGACAAGCTCGAATAATTCCTAAGTTATAAATATTAAGACTCTTATGTCTAACTAATTAACTAACAACTTAAAGTAGGAGAGTAACAACTAGTGATACTAAGGGTTGGAGACAAGATTAAGGAAGCCTAGAGTTATGATTTTTTCAATTGTCGGAATCCTTCCTGCCGTGTCTCCTATAATATTGCCTAATTATTCTCTACCGATCGTGAGTACTTCGGGTGTCGTAGTTCTCTTCCGAGCAACTACCAGAATTTACTAAACGTTTTCTTCCAAACTACGCTAGTTGGCACTAGTTCACCGCTCACTAAGATCACACCAAGGTTCCGTTATTCCTAATTCCACCTTTAAACCCTCCATATTGATTCCTCATATACTTTAGGAGTGATGTTGTTCCACAACTACCTAAATGTGTACCCGTTTTCAAGTAATACACACTGAATAGGCACAGTCAATTGATGGCCATTCAATCAACAACAATAAACACGTAGTTGAACAAGTACAGAAACCCAACGACTCAATTATATAAAAACATAACAAGAAATTATCCTACAAAAAGTTCCATCAAAACCCCTAGATAAAAAGTTAGCTATTCGTAATAGTATGAAAAATTACAATACTAGAATTCATAGCCAATTATGGAAATAGGAAGAAGGAAGTGAATAACTCGTAGAAGAATTCTCCGCCTTGCTCCTAGCGTGTTCTTGCCTCCTTAGGTTGAATCCCCTCTTAATAGCATTCAACCTGCCCCTTAGACATGTTTGGGGAGTATTTATATGCTGGGTTGAATTCTCCAAGTCCAAAACTAAGTAGAAAATAATTTATTTACGGACTGGGTCAGAGTATTTTATTTCGCGAACTTTTGACCACCGGGCGCCTAACCTTGCGAGGCCAAGATGGCTACGCCTGGCTTGTAGCGCGACCAAGCTGGCTGCAGAGCTGGATACGCTTTGCCTGTAGCGTGACCAAGATGGCTACAGATCTGGCTACGCGTGGCCTGTAGCCAGGCTTGAGTACTTTGTGTTTATGTGCTCTTTTCTTGTATTTTCGACCTCTTTTTGTGCAAATTTCATTCGACTCTTTTTTTTCAGTGCTCCTACACATAAAACAATATAATTTAGCTCAAATGTCGCACAATAAACTACTAAACTAACAACATGTAAGGCGAGTAACCCACACTTAAAAATATATCATTTAGGCCAAACATCACTACCCCACACTTAAACATTACTCGTCCTTGAGTCAACCACCAATTCACACTAACCTTGAGCATTTTATTTTCAATTAACACATCCGAAGCACACCATACCTATGACTATGGTTGATAGCAACAATTAAACTTTAGTATATGCCTTCAACACACGCTTCCCTTTACTTTATGCCATACTTCAAAAATTTATTCAACACCAAGACAACATGCTCATAACAATCCTAGCCTCAGAAACCGACTCAATATCACAATGCATTCACGGCTTGAACTCAACATCGAAGAGAAGTCTAATAACATAACCTATTCATCATGAAACTATATGCCCTCACAACATCATCAAGGAGGGTAAGTAGAATCCGCACATCCTAATCTTATGGTCAAACATAGTTTAAGGACTCACATAGAGCTAATTGGCTATCATAAAAGACTTCTACAGGTTCAGCAAAGGGCACAGTAAGCTCGTCAAGTAATCTGCCTAGCCACAACAACTCCCCTACTACTTTTCTGAGTGCCATGTATTCTGCCTCTGCTGATGATAGTGAAATAGTCTTCTACTTATTGGATTTCCAGCACACCGGACTATTTCCTAATAGAATTATGTATCCACTCACTGACTTCCTTGAGTCTGGGCAGGCATCCCAATCAGAGTCACAATACGCTTTGATATTACAGCTTGGATCATGTGACATGAAGATCCCCATGGTGGGATTACCCTTCAAGTATCGGAGCAAGTGAAAGGCCGCTTTCAAGTGGGGCTGTCTTGGATCTTGCATGAATTGGTTAAGGTGTTGTACACTATAATCTATGTCCATCCTTGTGGTGGTGAGAAAGTTCAACTTTCCAATTAGTTTCCTATAATAGGTAGGATCAATTAATGTAGTGCCCTTTTTAGCTTTCAACTTTACTATTGGATCAAGTAGTGAGGGAATGCTACTGTAATCTATACAGTTGTACTCCTTTAGCAGATCAAGCACAAACTTTCTTTGTAAGATTACAACTCCATCAGCCTTATAGAGTATCTCCAGCCCTAGAAACTAATGCAGTTTTTCCAGGTCTTTGATCGAAGCTGTCATGTAGGAATGCCTTCAACTCCTCTATCTCCTTTTTATTTGCTCCTGTCAAGATCACATCATCGACATATATTGCCACATATACTGTTGACTCATATGTCTTCTTGTAGAAAAGTGAGTACTCATACATAGAATGAGTGTATCCTTTACCACTCAATTTGGCATACCACTGTCTACTTGCTTGCTTAAGGCCATACAAGAACTTCTTGAGTTTACATACCAGATTTCCACTGTCTACTACTAAGCCTCGTGGCACTTCCATATATACCTCTTCATAGAGGTCCCCATGAAGAAAGGCCTTATTCACATTGATCACGCCCAACTCTAGTCCTAAAAAGGATAAGCGGTTGCTGCAGCGGTCTAAAAGTCCAGAGTCGAATCCCACAGAGAACTAAGGCTTAGGTATATCTGTTTAATATCACTAAAAAGACAAGTTTGAACAATTTTCTAAATTATAAAGATTGAGATTTATATTTCTAACTAATTAACTAGCAAATACTACAAAGCGGTAAAATTATCAACTAACAAGACAAAAGGTTGGAGACTAAATTAAGGAGGTCTAGAGTTATGATTTCCCCAATTGTCGGAATCCTTCTAGCTATGTTCCCTACAATTTTGCCAATGTATTCTCTACTGATCGTGAGCACTTTAGGTGCCGTAATTCTCTCTCGAGCAACTACAATAATTTACTAGATAATTCTCTCGAACTACGCTAGTTGGCTTTAGCTAACCGCTCATTATGACCACGTCAAGGCTTTGTTATTTCTAAACCTACCTTTAAACCCACTGTATTGATTTCTCATATACGTTAGGAGTGACGTTGTTCAACAACTACCTAAATATGTACTCTCTCTCGAGCAGTACATACTAAATAGGCACAGTCAACTGATGGCCATTTAATCAACAACTACAAACACGTAGTTGAACAAGTAGAGAAATCCAACGGCTCAATTATATAAAAACATAACAAGTATTTATCCTACAAAAGGTTCCATCAAAACCCTAGAAAACTAATTAGCTATTCATAATAGTATGCAAAACTACAATACTAAAAGTCATAACCAACAATGAAAAATAGGAAGAGGAAGGAAAAACTCGTAGAAGAATTCCCCGCCTTGCTCCTATTGTGTCTCTGCCTCCTTAGGTCGAATCTTTGTCAAAAGTATGTCCAACCTCCTCAAAATACCGTTTTTCCATGTATATATACCAAGTAGGGTTGGTCCCAAACAATTATACCTTCTTATATGCGAAAAAGGACAATTTTCCAGGTCTAGACGCTCACGGTCGCGGTTCGAGCGCGGTATTTTCACAGTGCACTGCCTCAGTCCGCGTCCAGGTCCGTGGTCGTGGTTTCGACCGTGTTTTTCACCCTGTTACTTTTGGAATTGGAACAATGTAAAACATGAAAGTTGTAGCCCTTTGAGTTATCTTTCCAACAATATATTATATAGCCCAAATGGAGATCAGAGGAAAATGTTATGTCCATTTTACTAGACAGTGCACAATACGCCTACTCGAATCTTCGTTTGTTCTTAACTATCAAATTTGACCCCCGAACACGATCCCGGCTTAATTCTTTGGGCTTTTACTCAGACTTCAAAGCTCCAAATCACTTTAATTCATTCCGTAAGATCTATATAGCTCGGAATCACTCATACAAGGCATAAAACACACAATTAGTGCAAAACACTAGCGATTAAAGCTCAAACTCAATTAAAGTACAGTAAATTAGAGTGTAATCAGCGACTAAAATACGCAATTATGGCCTATCATCACACATCTAACTGAAATATGTCCCAGCCTTTCTTAGCTGCAGCAGCTATGAGGGCTCTTACTGTTGTGATTTTCACCACAAGACTGAATGTTTCTGTGTAATCAATTCCAGCTTGTTGGGTATAGCCCTTTACCACCAACCTAGCCTTGAATCTCTATATGCTACCATATGCCTTATGTTTTACTTTATAGTCCCACTTACACCCTATGGCTTGTTTCCCAACTAGTAGTGGTACTAGCTCCCAAGTGTTATTGGCATGCAATGCTTCAAATTATTGTGCCATGGCTGCTTCCCAGGTAGGATTCACAACTGTTTCTTCATATGAAGTAGGCTCTTTATCACTGCAAATACTTCTCACAAGGCACTGACTATCCTGGGTTTAGATCCTCAGCAGGTATATGATGGTGGAGAGAAGATAAGGCATTAAGAGAAAAGGGTGCATTGGTTTGGTATTGTGCTCACTGGTATTTGGTTTCAGCTGTGGTAATTTATAGACATAATCCTTCAAGTATGTGGGAACTCTGTGTGTTCTATGAGATTTTCTTGGTTGCAAAACATGCTCAGGTGAGGTATTCCTTATAGAGCTTATTGGTGAATTATTTGGTGAGTTTTCTGGAACAGGTAAATCTACAGTGTTAGGAGAGTGTGGTGAAGGAGATGGATTAGATGGCAGATCTGGATGTGTGACATCTGAAATCCCTTGATCATTTGGCTCACTAGTTTGAGTCTATTCATTGTCACTAGACACATGATCAATAAAAGGAATGGATTTGAGAACAGAGAGAAAGGAAACAGTATCATGGGACATACTGAAAGAAAAGACATTTTCATTAAACAACTACATCTCTAGATACATGTGTTTTATTAGTGGCCAGATTGAGCACTTTGTACCCCTTTACCCCCAAAATGATATTCAACAAAAACATGAGGTGTGGTTCTAGGTTCAAATTTATCTCTGTGGACCTTGGGCACTCTAGGAAAGCAACCAAAACTCCTCATATGAGAGTAAGTAGGTTTTCTATTGTATAGTAGTTCATATGATGACTTGCCCTTGAAATGAGAAGAGGGCAGTCTATTTATTATGTAGGTTGCACATAGGATGCATTCACCCCAATATCTTAGAGGCAATTTTGACTAACATAAGAGGGCTGTGGCAGTTTCTAACAAGTAACTATGCTTTCTTTCTACTATGCCATTTTGTTGTGGTGTATAAGGACATGTCTTTTGGTGGATGATCCCTTTAGAAAGAAAAAAATTGATTTACCTCTGTGTTGTTAAACTCTAGACCATGTCTGATCTTATAGATTTGATAGTGGTGTTGAATTGGTTTTCAATCATTGATACGAAGTTTTTGATGACATGAGGGCATTACTTTTGCTGGTTAATAGGTGGGTCCAGGTGGACCTACTATAATCATCAACTATGGTAATGAAAAATCTGAAGTTATCATGAGTTGGTATATGGTAGGGACACCAGGAGATCAACCTGAAGTAGTTGTAAGATTTTGGTGGAATTGGTGAATTTTTCTGGAAATGGCAATCTCCCCTGTCTTGTCATGGGTAGACAGAGCAGGTACATGGCTGTTTTTGTGAGAAAGGTGCTGGAATACTGGAAATACTCGTCATTTTAGCAAAGGGTACATGACCCAGTCTGTTATGCCACAACACATTTATATCATTACTTGGAGAGATAAAAGGACTGATGCTATTCATAATGGGGAATTGCACTTTATTATTTGGAGAACATGTATTTACAACTGAATGAGATGTGCAATTATCCCTAGACAATGATCGATTTATAGTGGAATGATGAAAATAATGTAAGTTGTGTGTGCAGCAAGTGGAAGAAATAGAACTAGTAATTGAATTGCTTATTGTTGATTTTTAATGGTTGTTCCTGAGACACCTTGGGCAGAGAAGATATAGGCCATCACTGGCTTTACCAATTTCCAGAGGCCTCTTCATTGAACGGGCCTACAGAATATAAATATTATCAGTAAATTCAACGATGCTATGAGGGATTGAACTGGTTAATGAATGAATTGATATGAGGTTATATTTGAAGGAAGGTATATACATGACTTTGTGCAAAATGATCTTGGAAAACAATGTCACACTTCCAATTTGTGTTACTTTTACCTTACATCCATTTGGAAGGACTACTAATAAGGGATATGGTAGTGTTACAATATTGGTTAGTAAGGATACATTAAAGGTCATGTGATTAAAGGCTCCTGAATCTAATATCCAAGAGTCAGCCTTGATTTTGAAGTATTCACAAGACAAATTGCCAAAATCAATAGAAGAAGTGCAGACTATTATACCTGCAAAGTTCACAGCACTATTGACATAGTTTGTGCAGCTGGAACTCTCTCATCCTGTTCCATCTGAAAATATGGCAGCAAATTCAGGATCTGTCCATATTGTTCCTTAGATAGATTGACCTGCCCAGCCTCATCTCCATCTTCTGATCAGAAGAGGTCCCTTGCACACTGGCTACTATTCTCCTTCCCTTGTTAAACCTTGCAGCTTGATTCATGTTTTGTCCTGCGTTTGAACTCTAAGTGTGTGAATTTCCAAAACTATGAGGGTACCCTTGTAGTTTGTAGAACTTGTCCTTGGTATGCCCTGGTCTCTTACACATGGTCGAGGCCGATTGCCTCCAGTGGAATCGTTATTGGCAGAGTAATTTATTCTGTAGGTACCCGTTTTTGATGTGTTGACATTTAGGGAAATAGACTCAAAAGGCATTTGCTTATTTGGTTTGATCTCTCTCTGTTTCTCATCTTGAATGAGCAGTGAAAAAGCTTGTGCAAGAGTTGGCAGCGGATTCATCATAAGAATGCGTTCACGTACAACAGGGTAGACCTCATTAAGTCCCATAAGGAATTGTCTCAATCTCCTGTCCTGCTCGGCCTTGTGCATTTTCTCCTTGGCACCACAGGTATAGGTACAGATGCAGTTAGTCTTCTTACTCAAAGTATTCCGCTCTTCCCAGAGCTTTTTCAACTTACTGTAATAACCTGTAATGTCCAGCACACCCTGAGACGGGTCATTTATTTCCTTTAGGATCTTGGTATAGCCTAGCACCATTAGTTTACTCATAGCGATCCTCCAATTCTCTCCACAATTCAACAGTATTATTAGCATACTCCACACTGTACACAATGTCTTTGGAGAGTGAATTTAGAATCCAAGACGTTACCATATTGTCGCACCGCTCTCACTGGAGAAACCTTTAAGATTGAGGATCTGGCGATCTGCACTACCCGCTTATAAACCCTAACTTATTTTTGACGGACAAACCTCGCATGACACTACGTCTCCAAGATCCATACCTAATTCTACTGAAAGGAACTGAGATGAGCATCGCTCCAGGATTGTCTGACAGATGTAGATAGAGTGGATCGCTTGGATCTATTTCGGTGCTCGTCGCAGTGGCGACACTGGTATCACCAACAGATGTATCTTCCTGATCTAATATAGCCATAAGTAGATGAATTTGTTGTGTCACACACTAATTTCAGGTAAAACATGAAGAATCGGTTATTAATTTTACAATTCGAACGGATTAGGGCAAATGACGATCGAATTAGAAAGAGAGACCCAGAAGAAAGAAAGTAGTGGGTGAAATTAAGAGGATCGATATCGGATAGTCGAGCATGAGCTTCCTTGCTCTGATACAATGTTAGAACTGGGATTGAAGATGAGCTTGAAGCTCGATCTGGAGCTTCAATGGAGTCCTTCTAGAGAGTTTTGTGAGAGAGAAATCATAAGAGAGAAACAGGAATTGGGAAAGTAAAAGTTCACCTTCATTTCTCACTGTAATACAAAGTATATACATGTGTAGTACCCAAGAGAACAACTAAAGCTGAGTTGGCTAAGCTGACCTACTAACTAACTCTATTAACTGTACAACTAACTAACATTATATATAAAAGTATAATTATACAAGTCTCAACAATTTATATTTTCTAAACAATTAAACAGATATATAGTTGAGCTAATGATTATGTAATTTTTTTGTGCTAATAATAAAGTTTAGTTAAAAACATTTTCTTATACATATAAAAAAAATATTTTGTTATCGGTTGGGTTAAATGGGTGTATAGTGACTTGAGTTAAATGAGTTTTATCACTAAAAATGAATTTTTAATATCACATGGCATGCCGAATAAACGTTATTATTTTCTGAGTCAAAAGGCAATAGTTGGATGATTTGTTATCCTAAAGAAAATAAAAGTGATTTTGATAAGTAATTTTATATGTTGAGTAACCATCCAAAGAATTAACTGTGTACTCCCTCTATCTTAAATTGTCCGCCGTGGTTTTGTAAAAATAGTTGTCTCAAATTATTTGTCATTTTAGAAGTTCAAGAGTAAATTAATTACTTCCTCCGATTCAATTTAGATGAGTTAGTTTGATTCGGCACGGAGTTTAAGAAGAAAAAAATACTTTTGAAACATGTGGTCTTAAAAGCTTAAGGGGTAAAAGCTTTATGGGGCCATGACATTTGTGTGGTTATAAAAGCTTCTCATTAAGGGTAAAATGGGTAAAATGAAGAGTTTAAAGTTGAATTATTTTCAATTGTAGAAATGTGTCATTCTTTTTGGAACAGACTAATAAAGAAAGTGCATCTAAATTGAAACAGAAGGAGTATGTTTTTTTATTCAACCCTTAATATTAACTGTTCTTGAAGACTGCATACCTTAATTATGACTAAGTATTAAATCAATAGACATTATATCTTAAGATATAAATAAGGGTAAAATAGTGAATTTTTTATTTAATATTTTCTTAAAGGACGTGTAAAAAATAAACACTACAGATAACTTGAGACGGATGAAGTATCAAGAAATTTCTTGAACATCTTGCCTCGGAAAGAGCCCTTTCATTTGAGAATTAATACAGAATTCCATAAGGAAATGTATTAATGGGAGAGCAACAAAGAAAGATAATTCAGCAATTTAACTAGTCGTTGCTTATATGACAAAGTATCACGAAGATCATTTTATACATTACTATCTGAATTTCTGGATTAACCATAATTATTATTTTAAACAAACGTGATAGTTAAATTCTTATAAACTTTCATATATACCTGTAAATATTTCTGACTAGAATTATTGTTTGATTTACAACGATTAAGATATCTTCTGTGCTTCGCACGCGGAAGATTAAGAATAGATATTATTATTGCCTGATGTGATGGAGGACCACACCGACAACGTTATTTGAAGTTATGGTGATAGTTAAGTTCTTATAAAAGTTTGTGTATAATTGTCAAAATAAAATTTTTACTCAACCAATTGTATATATGTACATCCCCTGCTTCTGTTTGGACTCTAGAACTAGCCATCTCTATTCCTACCTATCTAAGAGTATTCACTATTTGTATTTACAAACAAACTATCTACTCTTAGCTATGATAACTGTTTAACCCTTCTAATATCTTCCTCCATTTCTTGTAATTCTGCCCTTTGATGTGTAATTAGAGAACAATTCCTTTAAGTCTATGGTGACTTTCATGCCTTTCATTCTGGAATCTTCTAGCATTTCGTTCACTCCATATGTGATAAACAGTTGCAGCAAACGGCCATGCCAGTACTTCTGCTCTAGCTCTGCTTCCTCGACTTCTCTTGGACATCCAGTCCATGCATTAGGTTGTCTAAATTCACCCATCCACCTTAGCAAGGAGGTCCAGATGTGTCATGCATAGCTACATTCAAAGAACAAATGTGCTAATGTTTCTGCAACTCCCATTAAACATAGCACACAATCCTTGGGGACAATTATCCCTCATTTCTCTAATATGTCAACAGTGGCTAGTCGTTGTCTAAGGTTAGCCATAAAATGAATTGATGTCTGCGTAACTGTCTTACCCCCATAGTGAGGTGTTTCCATGGTTCCTTCGGATATTGTGGCTGGAAGGATAAGTAAGCTTTCTTAATGTTAAAGCAACCATCATTGCTGCATTTTTGCAATTCCACCATGAAGTTCATATCTTCAAAACAGCTTCTTACATCAAAGATTTTCCTCACGAGCCAGCATGCTTGTGGGTGGGGGGGAGGGGGGGGGGGGTCTTCATAGTAGCTAGATCCTTGTTCTTTATATAGTAACCATGTATCCATTGCACCCATAGAGATTCTTTTCTTGAGGTAACTGCCCACAATAACATGCTGATGGTTGCTTTATTCCAGAGATTGAAGTTTATTAGCTTTAGACCTCATGCAACCCTTGGCATACATAGTGATTCCCATGAGATCAATGCTTTCCTTGAGGCTTCACAACTCCCGGTCCATAGAAAGGTTCTGCAAATGCTAGTAATTAGTTGTATAACTTTCTTTGGTAACACAAAGATCTGAGCCGAATATGTTTGCATTTCAAAGAGAAAACTCTTGATCACTTGTACTCTCCTACTATAAGATAAGAATTTGGTAGTCCAACACCTATATCATTTTCTCCACAACTAGCATTCATTGTTGAATGGTGATATTCTTGGATGAGAGGGGTACACCCAAATATTTGAATGGCATCTCACCTAATGTGAACAGCCTTTCATTCAGGATCTAATCTTTTAATACTTATTAAACACCAGAGATGCATAGTGAACTTTTGTCCAAATTTGCCTTTAAGCCAAACACACTAGAGAAATGGTTGAAAGCTTGAATCATTAGCTGTATGGAAATTTATCAGTCCTGCAGCACAGAAGCAAGTCATCAGCAAAGCAAATATGCACCAGCTTCATTCTTCTACATCTGGGTGATAATTGAAGTCTGGGTTATGCTGTAGCTACTTTAATGATCTGTTGAGGTATTCCATGACTAAGACAAATAGATATGGGGACATGAGGTCACCTTGTCTCAGTCCCTTCTTTTCCATAAACTTTGGAGCGATTCCACCATTTATTAGAATGGAATAGCTCACAGTAGTCACAGACTCCATGATCCACCCAACAAATTTTCCAGGAAATCCAAACTCTAGCAGAACACCTTTAGGGAAGTCCCACTCCTCTGAGTCATATGCCTTCTTTGTATCAACTTTGATAATAGAACTAGGAGAGATTCCTTTTTGTGTATATCCTTTGACAAGCTCATGTGCTACAATGACATTATATAGGATATTCCTTCCTGCTATAAATGTTAATTGTGAAGCTCCAACTATTTGATCTACTACCATTTTGAGTCTGACAGTGAGAATTCTTGCTATAAGCTTATATAAAGTTGTACAACATGCTATGGGCCTGTATTCCTTCACATATGTAGGATTTGTCACCTTTGGCACTAGGGTAAGAGTGGTGCAATTGGCCTCTCTTAGCATTTTCCCATATTCAAAGAATTGTAAGATAGCTGCACTTCCTCCCTTATTACATTCCAGTATTCTTTATAAAATTTTGCATTGAATTCATCCATCCCTGGAGCCTTATCATTTGGTAACTTTCTCAGTGCCTGAAGAATATCCAACCTTGTGACAGGTTGAATCAGCTGTTGTTGTTGATCCCTCTGCAAGCAAGGACCATCCTTGGCAATGTTAATGTTTATACAGGGTAGCTCTTGTGCTCTGCTTCCCATTAGCTTTTGAAAAAATGCTATGAAATCTTGCTGCACCTGCTTGGGATCTATTAGTTTTACTCCATGCTCATTGCATATAGTTGCAATATTGTTCATGGAATGCCTAGCTTTGAGTTGTGCATAGAAGAACATAGAGTTTGACTCGCCATGTGTGATCCAAACAGCTCTGGATTTCTATCTAAAGACTCTCCCCTAAATGTTGGCCCATTTCTCCAGCATTAACTCTTTCTCTTCCATAATCAATTGAGCATTATAGAGGTCTACTTCCAGTTCTTCCTAAGTATCTTTGAGCTTTGCTTGCAGGTCCCCAATTTTTTGATCCATCTTATTCATCTCTTGGTTCATCTGCTTCACAACAAGTTCTATTTGCTTTAACTTCTTACATACCCAATACATAGCATACCCATGTGTATTGGATTCCCATACAGACTGCACCTGTTCTTTGAATGATTGTTGCTGCAATAGAACATTAAGGAGTCTGAATGGTTTGGGGAGTTTTTGTCTGACAGTATTAGTAGTAAGTAGTATCGGAGAGTGGTTTGAACAACCAGGATTTAAATAATGTGCTTCTATTCTACTATACATGCTAATCCATTGGGCATTGCCAAATGCCCAGTCTATCAAGCTATAGATCATGTCTCCAGGATCCCTCTTGTTACACCAAGAGTACTGGCACCCCTTTCTTCTAATCTGACCAAGCCCAACCTCATCCACACAGTCTTGAAAGTCTTGTGTTTCAATCTATTGAACTGGTACTCCATTAATTCTGTCATTAACAGACAATATGGTGTTAAAATCTACAACAATAATCCAAGGATCTACCATCATACTATTGATTGATCTCACTTGTCTCCAGTTATCTTTCCTTCCATCTATGGTGTTTTATCCATAAACGAAAGTTGCATAGCATGCAAATTGAGAGCCCTTATCTTTTACTTTACAGTGAACAATCTGAGGCTTTGAAAACTAGATATCAACTTCTACCTGTTGTGTTTTCCAGCAGACCCATATTCTTCCATTTGGGAAGCCTACATAATCACAGTAAACCTGCTACTCTGCCCCTAACTTCCTTTGAATCTTCCTTGCTCTTCTAGCCTTAACTTTTGTCTCCAGGCAGCCCACAAGAGCCACTTTATTCATAAGCAGAAAGGATTTGAGTTCCTTCTACTTGAAGGGCTTATTCAGCCCTCTAATGTTCCATGATCCAAAGATCATGGAGGCTGCTTGGTTAGACTAGTGCCCTTTACCACTTTGTTAGTGGTAACCTCTGGTTGTATTCTCAAAGTACTGAATTGATTCCTTCTGAGCATGAGTTCCAGTTCATCAATTCCCTAGTGTTTATCAGTAGTTATTGGCATTGCTTTCTTTCCCCTGTCAATTTGCTTCCTTTGCTGTTGCCCATCCCCTTTAACTTTTTGTTCATTCTTAGGATGCTCCTTCCTAATATCCTGCTCAGTTACTTGAGCATTAGTCTGATTGTCCCCCGTCTGATTAGGAACATCCTTAGCTTTCCATTCCAACTTCTTTGCTTTTTTTTGTTATTTTGTTGAGGCTGTTTAGGTTCTACTGGTCCCTCCTTGCATTTACCCGTGATATGTCCTACTTTCAAGCAATCTTGATAATACATGGGCTTCTATTCATACTCAATAGATTGTGAATAGTACTTTCCATTAGGTAGTTCAAGGGAGAGTGAATCAGGTAAAGGCTGGGATATATCCATCTCGATCAATATCCTAGCATAAGAAATCCTTTGCTCTTGAGCAATTAGCTTATCAGTGCATATAGGATTCCCAAGACAGCTTGCTATTCTACCCAAATTGCCAGGGGCCCAGAATTGAATTGGCAGATTTGAAAACATAACCACATAGGAACAATTTGAGTAGGTTCCTTATTCATTTGAAAATCTGGATCCCACTGTTTAAGGATAAATGGCCTATAATTGAACGTGTATGGTCCTTGTTGGAGAATCGCTGCTTTATCTTCCTCATTTTAAAATTTGAAGATGAAATATCCATTATTATGAAGAAATACCTGAGGTGTATTGATAAAATTCCAAACTTCATAGACAAATTTCACCATTTCCTTGAATGTAGGGTTACCGCAAATCACATAACCAATTAATGCTAGACTCCACTTCTGATTCTGGCCAGCTATCTCCTAGCGATTTAGCTTGACTACTTTCACTCCATCTTTCACTATGGGTGGGAAATAATCGAGCTTCAATCCCGTATGTTGCTCTCTATTTCCTTTCACTACATCAGCCATTGTAGGCTTGACTACACTAGATGTTGCAGAGACGGTCAATTTTCGCCATATTCGTAGCCCCTGCATCAGGCTCTGGAGGAGTTTCTCGGTTGGGGGCTTGTTTGTAGCACTGTAGGAGCACTCCCCATTCCTGGAAGCCAATGGCCTTAATGAATCGGAGCTAAGGTCTGGGGAACGCCTAATTCTGGTGTTATCTATCTAGAGTCCCGCGCCGGAGCTTTGGGCGAGACCGGCGCCGGACCCGGTTGCTTCTTCTTCCTCGTCATCTCAGATTTGGCCCACGTTAGTAAACCCTAGCGTAACATGCGCCTCCTTATATCCCTTCAGTTAGGCTCTTCTTCTTGCCCACTTCCTTGTGTATAATTGATCTGTTTCTGACTTTAGAATTATTAATTGATATACAAAATAAGATATTATATGTGTATTGCACGAAATGATTAGGAATGGAGATTTTTCGCGTGATGTGATGGAGGACCAAAAACGACCGCTCACGTCCCTAAGTTACGTAACACGAACCATTGATTTGTGCTAACTTGAGGCGTAGCGAGAAATTTCGTCAACGATGTTCAAACATTAAACAAGTCAATAATTTTTTTTGTTTATGAATAGTGCACTAATTTTTTTAAATTAAACTACACAATATTTAGCTAAACAATAATAAAAAACTTTAATAGAACGATAATTTTATAAATCAAATTTAAAATAACAAAAATAAAATAATAGAAATTTTATATTTAAAAGTAAGCATAAAACCAAAGGAAAGAGAGGATCGAGAGGATTTGTAGTTTGCACAGAGCTTTTGTTGAAGAAATTTTTGTAGAGCTGGACTTTTAAATTATAAAATTTATTTAAAAAATAATTTTTAGTTAAAAATTTACTTTTAAGATTACTTTTTTTTTTCTACACAAATTTTAAGTTTTAGAGTTATTTTATTAGAAAATTTTTTAGATTGAAAAAGAATCAAATAGACCACACATGGTGGTCTCCGTTTAATTTTGGCAAATAAAATAAGCAGATCTTTGAACTGGTGAACAACACGTCACTTTGAACACCCTGAACCTCTGGACTGCCTCACTCAGATGTGTTATGGGTGTTCAAAATATAATATATAACCATATAAAGTAGTATTTAAATCATATTATTGACGAGCGCAAAACACTACACAAAATTAAGGCTCGCTAGCCAGAGGCGGCTCATGAACGTTAGAGGCCTAAAGCCAAACTCTTTTGAGAGGCCCTAAACATAAAAATAATATACTTCAAATTTAAATAAAAAACTAATAGTATGTTAGAACACTAGAACTTGATTCTAGAAGTCAATAACTTGATATAGGATACGTTTCATTGTTGCTGCAATGCTTAAAAAATGAAAATGAAGCAATTTTACTTTATTCATGTCTTCTATCGATAAAAACTCATCGATGCTGGGAGTTTGCACCTAACTAAATAATTAACCGAAAGAATCAACAAATCAAAGTGAAAATGTATATCACTCAACTACGGTTAAGTGTAAAAAAATATTTGTGCAAGAGATATATCTTACATTCATCGGCCTACTATAAATATCCGGTGTAGGTAAACTTTTACCGACTTTCATCCCTTATCTTTTTAGAGAATAGTAGTAACAGGAAAAAAAGAGAATATAAAACACAAGTTTTATTTTGAGAAAGAAAAAGAAGTAGAATATTAATATGAGAGTGCAAATTAAGTGTTAGTCATCACAAGTCACATTGGCTAAATAATAATCTCTATTCTTTGTTAGAAAAATCTTATACTTTTTTTACCATAAATATTCAAATGTATTTTGGAAAAATTACCTTAGTATTAACCTATTATTAATCTAAAAAATGGGGACCTAGACATTTTGGGCCTAAAGCCATTGCTTCATTGGCTTTACCCTCTAGCCGGCATTGTCGCTAGCCAAAGATAGTATAGTTATGATTATCATCTCCAGAGAGATTGGATCTAAACAATGTTCAAGTAGTTTCTAGCTTAACACTATTCAGGATGATTAACACATTGGTTGGGATGATTAATAACTAAAATTAACTATGAAACTAAAACAATTACAATTGATCACTAGAAGACAAGAGTTGAGCAACACTTGAATATTAGGAGAAATAAGGGCCGTGACAGGATAGGTGCAAGATAGCTATTTGGGGTGACTCTAGTTCAATTCACTCTAGTGTTCTAATGATTCTCACGAATTCACTCGATGATTAGTTCAAACGTGTAGTCAAAACTCCTCTCTCGATTAAATCTTAACTCTACGAGGTGAATTAATATAAGCATTGTGAAAATATGCTAGCATGCGTTAACGGATTGGTCTTCAGGAAAATGTCTCTCGAATATTCTCCTAACTTGATTTAATCAACAATTCAACAAGCTCTTTCGATTACTTAAGAGAATCACTGGATTAAACCAAACAAAATAATGCAAGATAATCACCACAATATTTCTCTTTCGATTAAATAAACTAGTGAATAAAGTTGCAAACAATTCAGAGCTCCATAAACGAATTCAAGTAAAGAACTAGAGTTAAAATACACAAATATCGATCAAAACACAATATCGGTCAAACCCCGAGGGAAACTACTCCATAATCATGGAGGAAGTCATGACAAATATAATTGAAGAGTAAGAAAACATCAATTTAACGTTACAATCCAAACTCCCGTATTGAATTGATGGAAAGATGATGAAATCTTGTGTGTTGTAACCTCCAATACTCTCCAAAAGCTTCCAAGGTCAAAAGTCCGCTAAAAATCGTATTTTTTTTACGTATTTATACCATGTAGGAACGGACCCAGACGAAACTATCCTTTCCTAGCCGAAGTGGAAAAAGTTGGGCGAGAAAATACACTACCACGGCGCACCGGGCAGTGCACCATGCGCCGCATTAGTGGGAATGTTTGGAGGCCTATTTTTTTCACTCTTTTGCACTAGCGTAGTGCCCCGCGCTCCGCTACGCATGGCGTGGCGCGGTAGTGTATTTTTTTCGGAGTAATTTTTTTCTCAATTTTTCACATCCAGACTTGGTCCTCGACCCCCGAACGTGATCCCGGCTTAATTTCTTAGGCTTTTACTTGGACTTCAAAGCTCCAACTTTTTTCAAATTAGCTCTAAATTATCCTAATAGTTCGGAATCATTTCCTGCATGACATAAAACATGTAATAAGCGGAAATCACCAATAATTAAGTTCAACCGCAAATAAAATACCGTGATTAGAGTGCAAACTATGACTAAAATATGAGTTTTTAACCTACCATCAATTATACATTATATAATTTTCCGGCGAAGGGTGTGCGCTAGCTTGACCATGCACCAAGAGATCATGGAATATGTCAAGCTCTGTATGTTGTCTAAGAACATCCATGAGAAAAGCTCCAAAGAAAATAAGCTCTTCATGAGCTCTTTCAATCAAATCCAGAATTTAGCTTTCAAAGTGGCTCTGCGCTTTAGTAGACTGACAAACTTGATCAAAAGTTGAACAACAAAATTGACCTTCCTACTTTTGTTTCTATCCTCATAAGATGAAGAGATAGCAGATTCCGCCTCAACCGCGACAGATCCAAATCCTATCAAGAGATTATTTTGTTTCTTGCATCCCATGTACTGAACTAAAGGATCAAGAAAATACGTTACCAGGAGCAGCAATCGTCCCATTCATGCCAAAACACTTCGGATCACAATCAATCTTTACACACAAGTTTCCTACAACAAAACAAACCTTACCCAAGTTCCGGAATAACAATCCGAGTACGATATCATCAAAGTTAACTATCAGTCAAAGCTTAAGAACTCTAGCATAAGAACCTAATGGAACCATCAAACCCGAAAGTTATAAATTTTATAGCAAAGTCACAAAACACTTCACAAAAACACAATTGTGATATCAGTTTTCACTTCAAAGATATCATAATAGGTTAGGCTAGGGATAAGAATAAGACTTATCCTTTGACAATAATACTAGGACAATTGAGTCATAACTGAGATTCAGAAATTAAAGCAACCACTTATCTAATATAGACGTCAAACAAGCCAAAGAAAAAGTTAAGATTGCACGATTGCATCACAGCACTGAACTTGAAATTTCTTACCAAATTCATGTATTATAATAAAATAACAAAAATTACACTTCAAAGTACAATATGATATACAGACGACTGATAAGTGACTCTTGGGCGAACTTACCTAAAAAGTTGCTTTTGTGCAGCATATGTTGTGAAATGGGGTTACTGACTTTGTTTGATTATAGTACAAATAAACTAAGTTTCTCGGACTTTTACTTTCATTGCCGCACCCGTATCGACACAACGTTGCTGTGGGATCTGTATGGATCTGGTCAACCGATTTTGGGTACTTTGACCAAAATTGAAAGAGAAATACAGGACACATACAATGATTTCTAAATCAGAACAATGCTACGGTCAAATTGAAGAAAATGGGATACCTTGTATATAGAAATTTCTATGTCAATCCTTTTCCTTTTATCTCATTCTCGGATTCTCCTCTTGATCAATATTCTCTCCTTCTGAGAATACCTTGTCAGTTCTCCACATAATGTCTCATAATTTAGACACATTTTTATCTCTCTATTAGAGATATTTGAATTATTTTTAGCCAAATTTTAATACTTTTCTCGCACCCGTACCTGGATCCATAACCTCAAATTTTAAAGGATGTATTAAGCACTTTACAAGACTTAGCGATACTCTTCCCTAAATTATGAGTATTAAGTTTCTACTAGCTATGGAGTTGAGAGAATGACAGAGAGAGAGAGAGACGAGCTTGGAGAAGAAGAAATGTTCTCCATTACTCAAATTAGAAAAGAGATTATGTCACTCTTTTACAAGAAATACACTAACTAACTTCAGTTATATACAACTACTAATTTAACAACTACTAACTTCTACTATTTATATTTTTGGTCCCTCAAACTTCCACATAAGCTAATTCTTTACCCTGGCTCAACTCCCCCTCAAGCTGGAGGGTAGAAAAATATTCTTCACTCCTAGCTTGCTAAGTAGGTGATGATGTTGCGCTTTGCCAAGTCCCTTTGTCAACATGTCAGCTGTCTGATCTTTGGTGTTCACATGAACAGTCTTAATAACACCAGCCTTGACTTTCTCCCTAATAAAGTGACAATCGATATCTATATGCTTTGTACGTTCATGAAATATTGGATTTGCTGCTACTTGGATAGCAGCCTTACTGTCACATATCATGTGCACCGGCTGCCTCAGATTGACTCCCAACTCACTGAACAAACCAATTAACCAAACCACTTTAGCAGCAGTAAATGCCATACTCCTAAACTCTGCTTCTGCTGAACTTCTTGCTACTGTCTCTTGCTTCTTAGATTTCCATGAAACCAAGGCATCCCCATAGAATACTAGATAACCTATAACTGACCTTCTGGTTTGAACACAGGCTCCCCAGTTTGCATCACAATAAGCAGTTAAACTATAATCACCGGTAGAAGAAAGTAACAACCCTTGTCGTGGTGCACTTTTGATATATCTTACCACTCTCCTTGCTGCTTCCAGATGTGATCGTTTAGGGGAGTGCATAAACTAGCTAGGTGTTTGCACAACAAAAGATATATCCGGCCTGGTCATTGTAAGATAGAGTAGTCTTCCAACTAGTCTCTAGTATTCACCAAAGTCTATCAAGGCTTCATCCTGAGTTCCATCTTCTTATGTAGATGTCATCTTATAAAACTCTATCGATGTCAGCTTCTGATTCATCTCTAGAGGTGTATTTGCAAGCTTGGCCCCTGATAACCCAAGCTCTGAAATAAGCTCTAGAGCATACTTCCTCTGACTCAACTAAATTCCCTTTTCTGATCTTGCAAATTCAATTCCCAAGAAGAACTTCAACTCTCCTAAGTCCTTCATTTTATAGAAGTTTTGCAAATTCTCCCTTGTGTTATTAATTTGTGTGTTATCTTCATGTGATTATCAAATCATCTACATAGATCAATACCAAGAGCAAACAAGTGCCATCCTTTTTTGAGAAGAGTGAGTAATCATAGTGGCTTTGTGTGAAGCCCATTTCTTGCAAAGCAGTAGTTAGTTTTATTTTCCATTGTCTTGATGCCTGCTTCAGCCCATATAGTGACTTGTGTAGCCTGCATACCCGGGCCCCTGCCTTGCGCTACCTCTAAAAAAACCATGAGGCACAAGCATGTATACTTCCTGAACTAGATCACTTTGTAAAAAGGCATTATGAACATCCATCTGATAGAGAGGCCATCCAGACTTTGCTGCTACAGCAATAACAGACCTGACTGTCACCATTTTGGCAACAGGTGAAAAGGTATCAGTATAGTCTAGGACTTCCTTTTGTATGTATCCTTTTGCGACCAATCGAGCTTTATACCTTTCAACCTCTCCTATAGCCTTGTATTTAATCTTGAAAACCCATTTGCACCCAATGGCTTGCTTCCCAGGTGGTAAAGTCACTATACTCCATGTGTGGTTATCTTCCAATGCTTGAATTTCTTGTTGCATGGCATCTACCCACTTAGGATCCCTGACAGTTTCAACAAAGGATCTGGGCTCTATTTCTGAAGAATAGACTGCAAGGCACTGTGAATATGGAGGTTTTAGGTGTGTATAACATACTGAGTTGGTTATTGGATAGGTGCAAGCTCCTTTGCCCTTCTGTTGAAGTACATAATCCGGCACCCATATGGGTGGCCTGGATATTCTAGGAGGTCTTTTAGGGACATGATCATCAGCAGGCACATAAGGATTTTCTTCTAACAACAATGGATTAGGAGCAGAGATAGACTCATCTTGTGTGTGAGCAGCAGGTGGCAAACAATGAGGTGCATTGAGACCCTGAGGTGCTTCAGCAAAGGATGCATCTGTCTGGGCAGGTGATACTTCAACCTCTGAGCTGGATTCATCATAAATATCAGCAATTGGAAAAGAATCAGTGTAATCTTCTAGAGCAGCAATAGGTGTATGTACAGGCATAGGATGAGGTTCAAGATCAGAATCATCCACATATGGACATTGCTCCATGGAAGGAGCAATGGTGTCTGATGCAGTTGATAATTGCTTGTAAGGAAAACTTTCTTCTTGAAAGATCACATCCCTGCTAAAAAAGAGAACACGATTAATAAGATCAAACAACTTATAACCTTTCTGCACCAGTGAATAGCCTAAGAAAACTGCAGGGACTGCTCTAGCTGAGAACTTGTCCCTTTTCTTCACATTAGCAGCATAACAAAGATATCCAAACACTTTTAGGTGCCCAAGTGAGGGACTCCTGTTGAACACCAGCTCAAGTGGACATCTTCCACCCAGAGTCGTTGTAGTAATTCTATTAATCAAGTATACTTCTGTTAGAATGCAATCACCCCAAAATCTCAATGGTAGATTTTCCTGGAACTTTAGTGACCTTGCTATGTCCAAGATATACATGTGCCTTCACTTCACTACCTCCATTCTGTTGGGGGGGGGGGGGGGATGTAAGGACATGTGCTTTGGTGTGTTATCCCTTCATTATTCAACAGCTCCTTCAACTGATTATTAAAGAATTCACCTCCATTGTCTGTTCTAAAAGTCTTGACACATGAAGAGAATTTAGTCCTAATCATTGCAATGAAGTATTTCAGTACTACAACTAACTCATCCTTGGTGTTCATAAGATATTCCCAAGTGTACCTGCTGAAATCATCTACAAGAGTTAAGAAATACCTTTTACCATCAGGAGTAGGCATTCTAAAAGGACCCCAAACATCTGCATGTATGAGTCACCAAAAATATCACTTTTATTACTGCTAATAGGAAATGACAGTCATGTTTGCTTAGCTAAGGGACATACAGTACAATGTTCATCACAGTCAACAATTTTGGCATTCCTGAACATAGGTATTCTCTTCATAGCATCTATGGGCACATGGCATAATCTTCTATGCCACAAAGGGCCATTTATTCTATTTACAATTGTTGTATAAGTAATGAGGCTAACTGGCAGTCCTGCTTCACACTTGTTCTTGATGGTCTGATCCAACACATACAATCCATGCTCCAGTCTACCAATCCCATTCACCTTCCCAAATTGCAAATGTCCTGGAAGACACAGCAGTTAGGAAAGAATGCAAGGAAGAGCCCCAGAGCTTTGGTGAGTTTAGACATTGATAGTAGATTGTATCTAAGCTGAGGTATATAAAATACATTTGTTATCACCAATCCATTTAGTATGCTGGAAGTACCTAAGTGAGTAATCATACTTGTTTCTCCAGTAGGTAGTAATACTTTCCTCATATTACTTCTAGATAGTTCCATGTAGTTGATGTACACATGTAGTCTAGCCACCATATGATTTGTTGCCCCCGAGTCTATTATCCATTTGTTTTCCTTGACCATAGTGAGTAAGGATAATGGTATACCTTAGAATGTGCTACTGTATCAGTAGAGGTATTACTGGTCTAGTTCAGCATTTGAAGCAGCTGGTGATATTGTTCTTCTGTGAGAAATTGTCCTGGAGGTGTGATGCTTGTGGCCTTTTGCTCTTGCATCTCTTGGGATCTGTCCATCTGTACATTATGTGCTGCAACTTGATTCCTTCCAAATGGATTCCTCTTGGATTTGAAATCTGCAGGGTACCCATAGATCTTGTAGCATCCATCCCTGGTGTGACCCTTCATTCGACAGTAATCACAAAACAGTTGATTTTTCTGCTTGTAACCTCCGGGAAACCCTTGATTATTATGAACCATGGCATTAGCTCCATGTCCTGTATTATAGGCCATTGCTTGAGCTCCTATCTCTAGATTACTAGGTCTAGCAACTCTGGCTCTCTAACTTTCATCCTGCACCACCATTGCATATGCTTCATTAATGGTTGGAGTTGGAATCATAAGCATTATTTGGCCTTTTGCTTGTGCGAAGGAGTCATTCAATCCACTCAAAAACTGTACCAAACATTGCTGCTGAATGTCCTCCAAAAATATTTTTGATTTAGGGCAAGGACATGAAGGAGTGGGAATCATAGCATCATATTCATCCCACTCCTTAAGCTTTGAGTAATAAGTGGAAACAGGTGCTAGGCCTTGCTTCAACGCTATAATCTCCTGATATAGGTTGTAGACTCTAGAGATGTTCCTTTTGTCGAATCTCTCCTTCAAATCGTTCCACACATTATACGCAGACGACGAATACACTACACTGCTATAAAGTTCCTTCGTCACAGCATTCATTATCCATGATAATACAAACGCATTGCATCTATCCCACTGATCATGTAGCTCCTTCCTAAAATTTTCCTTCTTACAAGTTCCTTCGATAAATCCTATTTTGTTATTCGTGAAAAGCCCAATTCTCATAGATTAAGACCACAAATTGTAATTTTCAGTTCCTATCAGATTGAATTCGATCAAATGCTACCCTGGCGTATCAGAAGGTCGCAAGTATAGCGGATGCGTGTGATTTAGCACAATTTTGTCATTCGTTACACTCGTTTCACCATCAATCGCCATCTCATATTTAAATCAACAAAACCCTAGCTTTTGGAATCAACAAACAATCTGTAATTGGACTTAGAATCAAATAATTAAGATGTAAAAACAAACTACAAGATGAAAATCAACGAGCTCCTCCGACAAATCGAGGCTCTGATACCATATTAAGTTTCAACTAGCTATGGAGTTGAGAGAATGACGGAGAGAGAGACGAGCTTGGAGAAGAAGAAATGTTCTTCATTACTCAAATCAGAAAAGAGATTATGTCACTATCTTACAGGAAATACACTAACTAACTTTAATTATATACAACTACTAATTTAACAACTACTAACTTCTACTATGTACATTTTTGGTCCCTCAAACTTCCACATAAGCTAATTCTTCACCCTGGCTCAATGATGAGCAAGAAAGGGAACTGACCCATCATAAGAATTTGAAAAATCTTAGCACTCGGATTCAAGGATAAAGCAGATAACCTTTTTCTTTACTGTTTATCTAGAGCAGGTCATTGAAATATACAATACTAACAAATAAACATGTTGTGTATAAAAGACAGAGTCGAAATGTACCCCAAGAACATACTAGATAAGAGTTACGAAGATAATTTTCTAGCCCAATCTGGAGGCTGCATAGTAACTGTGAACGCATCATTTGCCATATCTTCACGCTGCGTTGTCTGAATTTCCTGGGCTGAATTGGAAACCGACCAGCTGCACTAGTTTATTTCAATGCTTCTTAGAGACTTCACGCTGCGTTGTCTGAATTTCCTGGGCTGAATTGGAAACCGACCAGCTGCACTAGTTTATTTCAATGCTTCTTAGAGACTTCACGCTGCGTTGTCTGAATTTCCTGGGCTGAATTGGAAACCGACCAGCTGCACTAGTTTATTTCAATGCTTCTTAGAGATACAGCGTCATCAAAATGAGATGGGATTTTCTCAAGCCGCTTACATATGGTTAAAGCCAAACGTTCAAGCATAGGAAAAGCATCATCAGAGACAGACCACTGTGCAATATTGAGGTCGTCCAATTCCAAGTATTTGAGTTCGAGGAACTCTGAGTCTTTCACTATCTTTGAATAACCAAATGTTCCCGAGATTAAGCAACTCAGCTTTCTCAATTTTAGCATAAGAGAGATGTGGAGTTGAAAAGGTTTCTAAATTATCTAATTAAGAGTCAACAAGTGATTCAACCATGTTCTCGTGCAAACTAAAGGAAGCACGATGGTTAACATGTATATGCCTCAATTTAACCATCTTCAAAAGTGAACTAGGTAATGACATACTCTGCCTTGTATGCCATTTCTGTAACACTTGCTGTAAGACTATAAACTTCATTGTGCTCATTGTAGCGTTCTGCAAAATGATCAGTCAACGATCTTAGACACAATAAGCCCTCTCTTACTGATCAAATCTGATGTTTTAAGTCAATAATCAAATGGATCTTAGAACATAACAACTCCTCCAATTTGCCCAAGAAACAATCGAGAAATCCTAATCCATTTGTTTTGGGGAAGCTATAACTTGACGAATCTGGAACTTTAAGACAAATAACTTTAACCTCTGCTTCCACGAACTTAAGCAATTGCTTGACATCAGACAGATATAACATGTAATACCAAGCAGGTCTATAGTCACTGAAGGGGAAGAGACAGACATACTTTATATCTTGAACATATTTCATGAGATCTTTGAGCTCTTGATGCACATCGCGATACTGTACAATATCTGGTAGAAAACAGCCCAAATAAACTAGTTTGTCTCTGACTACTAGGGTCTGATTCTTCAGAAAAGAGATTGAACAAGCATCATAGTACTTGAGCACCCCCTCCTGGAGGCTTGATAAAAATTAATTAGGCCTTCTCCACTTGTCATGTTGCAAGGTGATGCCTTTTCTCTGACCTTGACCTTGACAGACTCGATCTCTTGTAGATAATCAGATAATGAAAGCCTCATTTTCTCAGTGCTGCTTCCGTCCATGAAACTTACATAACAAGAACCACTGATTTGTGCTAACTTGAGGGCAGTTACTTCAGCATGCATCAAGAGATCATTGAATATGTTAAGCTCTGTATGTTGTCTAAGAACATCCATGAGAAAAGCTCCAAGGAAAATAAGCTCTTCATGAGCTCTTTCAATCAAATCCAGAATTTCAGCTTTCAAAGTTGCTCTGTGCTTTAGTAGATTGACAAACTTGAAAGCCTCAGTCAAAAATTGAAGAACAAGATTGACCTTCCTACTTTTGTTGCTATCCTCATAAGATAAAGAGATAGCAGATTCTGCCTCAATCACGAGAGTTCCGAATCCCACCACGAGATTATTTTGTTTCTTGCATCCCATGCACTGAACTAGAGGATCAAGAAAGTACGTTGCCAGGAGCAACAACCCATAGTAAAACTTTTTAACCTCATCTGCAACAGTAAAAGTCAGCAGATTTTCAAGTATAATCATGAAACCCCATCAAAACCAAATCCATCTTGGGGCAACCAGAGGCTGATGTCTTTGAGGATTTTAGCATGTTGAAATAAGAATCAATGACCTCAAAGTTAATTGGAAGGAAGTTTATCATATTTATCATAGGATGCTCCAGCGTCGAAAATGCAGATATGTTGGGACACATCTGTTTAATTGCTGCATTAATAAACTTGAACTTAAGAAGCAAATGAAAATACAAGCACACAATTTCACCGGTCAGGTCTTCTTGCTTTGAGTCATGAGAAAGAGAATTAAAGAATGACCATGCTTGGCTAGTCGCAGATTGAACAAGGGTAAAAATATCAGTTATCTTAGTTTGCTCTTTGCACTGCTCCAATGAATCCGTGGGAAACTTTCCCAAGAATATCACCTCTTCTCGAACATAGTCAATCAGATCTTTCAGAGGAGCTATTATTGTGGCTTTACAGTTTAATAGCTTAATCAGAGCGACTTCTACCCTGACAAGGTTAAACCTCTGTTGCAAATGGAAAAGCACATGGTCTCTTTCAGTAGTCTTGGCCATTTCCTCCACCGATTGACTTCCTCCACTGATGTAGCTGTCGCAGCGTACCCTAGTGGGGTTAGGGACCTCTCAGGCTGGGTTATCCAGCTAGATTCGATCTTCCCATACGTTGAGCGCGTGTGGTCCGATCTGTCCAGGGCTCGATGGGAAGCCAAGGACCACGGTGAGCCTTTACTTATGTTGCAATTGAATCTCACAAAAGAACTATCACCGATCGCGTCCTCATTCCCCGTGTTTATATTTTGCATTTGTGCAGGTCTGGGGGAGGTCTTCTTGATGAGAGAAGCACCGCTTGGTGAAGCGGGTACCCCGAAACCTGATGAAGAGAAGGAGAAGCAAAGGAGGTCGTTTACTCATTCTCCAAAATCCAAGAAGGCCAAAGTGGAAAAGCCTAAGTCTAATTCGACAACCTCATCTCCAGAAGCGCCGGGGAGTCCCCGAGCTGAAGGCTAGAAGAAGGATGATTCCTCGGTAGCACCCAAGGGGGGAGAAGGCCTGACCGTCCCACGTAGTGCTGAGTCGACGACTTCTAAATCGGAACTTGATTCCGTGGTTGTCCTACCTCGGGCTGAAGAGGCCTTCGAGGGTGTGTCGGGTAATATCTCTGAGTCGATTGACGGCCAAAATATTCTTCGAGCTGAGGTGCATTTGGTAGGCGGTCCGGGGGAGCCTAGTTCTGAAGCTTTCCAGAAATAAGAGACGGCCCCGATTGATCCAGTTGGGGTTGTTGAAGTGAGTGATTCTCCTCTGGGATCAACCTTTCCTCCGAAGGAGATGCAGGATGCCCAAAATAGAGGGTCTTTCGACGTGGGGGCACCTGTCGGAGATAAAAATGTGTTTGAAAAGCTTTTTGTTGTGCCTGAGGAAAAACTTGAGATTGACGCCTCGCTTATTTTCAGTGAGATCGACATGCTCTGTGAGCAGGTAATTTTTTCATAAATTCTGCGTGGTTCCCTGATCTTCGTCCTGCTAACTTCGTTTCTTGCATGGTTCCAAGCCAAGGCGCTTTATAATCAGGCTTTTGCCAGGTTTCAAACCGAGCTAACTCGTTATGAGGGTGAGCACAGGAAACTTACCTCGGAAGCTGATGAGCTTAGAGCTCTTTCTACAAAGAGGGAGGAGGAACTCCGTGGTCTTCGAGGTTGTTTGGAGGCGGCGTCCCGAGAAAGGACTCATCTTACTGAGCAGGTTATGTAGTTCCTGTTTGTTTTTTGCCTACGTGCTTGTCCAACTTCAGTGCTTTAACACCTTCGGGTTGATCTCTACAGCTTGAGAAGAAAGGTGTCCTAATAAGAAAAGAACTCCGAGCCAGGGACTCTGAAATTCTCGAACTCAAACGGCACGTAACTGAGATAGTCTCTGAGAGAGATACTCTCCCGGTTGAGGTGGTCTCGGTCGGGCATCAACTTGACGATGCGAGGGCAGATAGTAATAAGTATAAGGATCTTCACGCTGGGTTGGTTGCTGCGCTGTCCGAGGTTAGGCCGAAGCCAAGGCGTTCGTATCCTCATACAAAGAGGACGCTACTACTACAAATTCTCAGGCTAGGAAGGTGTCCGAGGAGGCCGAGCTGCAATTGTCTCGAGCCATGAAGCATGCCCGGTTAGAATCTCGAAGGCGGGCTCTCGAGGATATGCATTCGGGGGCATCCATTTATCTGTCGAGATCGAGAGGGTGAAGACCCTTGAAGAGGAGGCTGCGGCCCTACTTTCTTCCGAAGGTGAGTCTAGCAGTGGCTCGAAAGATGATGAAGATGGAGGCCGAATCCCCGAAGGGGAAGAGGCCGTTGAAAACCCGGGGGTCGTGGCCGGTGCTATTGAAGGCACAACTTCTGAGGGAGCCGTCGAAGGCATAGCCCCGGTGGTGGATTAGGGTTTTATTTGCTCTTTCTATGAGGACCTTAAACATAAGTCTTGTAAATGCACTCTTGTGAACTCTCAACATATATATGAAAAGATTTTTGTTTTTCATCGTTTCTTGTTTTTCCTTTGCTTTTTAGGAATAAATTGTGACGCATGTTGACAAACGATCTGGAATTTTGGGCCTCAAATTGAACCCTTAGGTTCCTACTATCGCTGAGCGATTTGTAATGGTCGAAAGTTGACCGTTTGGGGCTTAGTCCCTGAGTCATGTTTTGACTTGAGTTCGTTGACCTTCAGGTCTAAAATATCGGCCCTGAGGCGCGTTATGCTGGCGCGTAGGCTTTTGCGCATTCGGTCGGTACGACCTCTGATCTAAGCTGGCGACAATGGCTCTTACGCATCTGGTCAGTACGAACTTTTAGTTTAAGCTGGCGACAGTGGCTCTTACGCGTAGGGTCGGTACGACCTTTTAATTTAGGCTTTATTTTTTCCTCGTATAGACTTTTTTGAAGTTTTTGTGTTTGCCCGACTCTTTAGCGGTTCGATAAGAACCTCGATTGTGAGCCGTTATGTAGCGATAAATGAGCACCTCGGGAGGTTTCGCTTGATGGATGAATTGTTTCGAAGCCTATTGTTTGGAGATGACATGGTCGAAGCCCTTTTGCTTATGCCGAGGGTAGCCTGGTTAACCGGTTCTTTTCAAAGTAGTTTCGAAGTAATTTGAAGGCGTGTGATTTTATGGCGATGGTCGGGCATCCCCGAGTTGCGTTAGATTGGCTGGCACAGCCTTGTGACCGTAGTCATTGGCCGTAGCCTTTAGGTCCCCGAGTGGAGTAGCTTCGACGTCTATATCGAGGGTATGCCTTTTTAGGGGTCTTACAAGTTCGAATATATAGCCTTAACTTTATGATCGGGATTATGCCTTTTGCAAGGTCTTATAAATTTAAACATGCCTTACTTCAGGCCTTACAGATAGGTTACTTGGCACAAGTATGATTCATGCCTGGCTCGAGGTCTTACAGATAGGTTACTTGGCACAAGTATGATTCATGCCTGGCTCGAGGTCTTACAGATAGGTTACTTGGTACAAGTATAATTCATGCCTGGCTCGAGGTCTTACAGATAGGTTACTTGGTGCGAGTATAATTCATGCCTGGCTCGAGGTCTTAGAGATTTGGCATTTCCTTATGGAGGTCTTACATTTTCTAACATTGCCACGTGGAGGGCTTTTTCGGGCTCAAGGTCGCCCGCATAGGGTCTTAAGGCCTCGGGTTCTTGATACCTCGATGGGGTGACCGTTGGCGACAATCCCCGAGACGTCGAGGGTTTTTGGCTCTGGAGCCGTTCTTTGTATATTTTGATGTTGCCTCATTGAGGGCTTACGAGCTCGGAGTTTCCGGCCCGGAGGTCCTACGGTTTCGAGTTTTTTATGTCAGTCCCTTAGTGTTTCGGGAAATTTCTGGCTCTGGGCCGTTTCTTGTGAAAATAGTAAACTTCTTTGAAGCGCGAGGTGTTTTGATGGTAGAAGGTGAATGTTTTCCTCGTCGAGGGTTCGATTATTCTATGCGGACATGGTTCATTTGACCATTTGGCCCGTTCATCATTTTCATATCGAGACCCTCTTTGACTTATCTTGATTCTCCGGGGAGGTGATCTCCTGGGGGGATGTCTCCCAATGTTCAAGGTTGATTGAAGAGAATCCTTGAATACTTGTTAAGTTCACTTAGGTAGCATATAAGCGTAGCCTCATTAAAAACCTTGCCGGTAAAACTTTTTCGGGATAAAATCCGATCGAAGGAAAAGAGTGCACCACATGCTTTAAAACCCAAGGTCTTTGAGTCGGAGGATGCTCCGGTGTCTCCTATCGGACATCTCAGCAGTAATAGTGTTTGAGCATCGATATGTTCCAATTGCTTGGAAGTTGCTCGCCTTCCATGGTACCGAGCTTGTAGGATCCTTTGCTGATTACTCCGAGGACGTGGTACGGTCCTTCCCAGCTCGGGCCTAGCTTTCCTTCATTAGGGTTTCGAGTGTTTAGGGTGACTCTCCTTAGGACTAAGTCCCCGATTCCGAAATGTCGGAGATTTTCTCTCCTGTTATAGTATCTTTCGATTCTTTGTTTTTGGGCGGCCATTCGGACCAACGAAGCTTCCCGCTTTTCATCTAATAGTTTGAGGGTTGCAGTCATGGCCTCGTTGTTTGAGTTCTCGGTGGCATGTCAAAATTTGGCGCTTGGCTCTCCGACCTCGAACGGTATTAAAGCCTCAGAACCGTATACCAGAGAGAAAGGCGTCTCTCCCGTGCTTTATTTTGGAGTTGTTCGATATGCCCACAGTACCTCGGGCAACATTTCTCTCCATTTTCCTTTTGCATTTTCTAACTTCTTTTTCATGTTCTGAATGATGGTCTTGTTTGTGGACTCGGCTTAACCGTTTGCACATGGGTGGTAGGGTGTTGACAGGATCCTTTTGATTTTATGGTCTTCGAGGAACTTTGTCACTTTGCTTCCGATGAACTGTTTCCCGTTATCACACGTTATCACGGAAGGAATCCCGAATTGAAACATGATATGGTCCCAGATGAAGTTAATGACTTCTTTTTCTCTTATCTTCTCGAAGTCCTGCGCTTCCACCCATTTTGAGAAGTAGTCAATCATAAATAAAATAAATCTGGCTTTACCTGGTGCCGTTGGTAGGGGTCCGACGATGTCCATCCCCCACTTCATGAATGGCCATGGTGACAAGACTGAATGTAGCTGTTCACCGAGTTGGTGAATCATCGGTCCGAATCTCTGGCATTTGTCGCATTTTCGGACGAATTCTTTGGTGTCCTTTTCCATGTTGTCCCAATAATAGCCTGCTCTGATCACCTTTCGGACTAAGGAATCAGCACCGGGGTGATTTCCGCAAGTGCCCTCGTGGATTTCTCGAAGCACATAATCTGTGTCCCCTGGTCCCAGGCATATTGCTAAGGTCCCATCAAAGGTTCTTCTGTATAGAGTCCCATTTTTTCAAGTGAGAATCGGGGTGCTTTGGTTCGCAGAGCCCTCAACTCCTTTGGGTCCGCGGGTAGCTTCCCACTTTTCAAATAATCGATGTATTTGTTTCTCCAATCCCATGTCAGGCTAGTGGAGTTTATCTCGGCGTGGCCTTCCTCGATCACTGATTTTGATAGCTAGACAACAGCCCCGGGGAGTATGTCATCTTCCTCGACGGATGATCCCAGATTTGCGAGAGCATCGGCCTCGCTATTATGTTCTCGAGGTATGTGGACCAGAGTCCATTTTTTGAAGCGGTGCAATGTGACTTGAATTTTTTCTAAGTATCTTTGCATCCTGTCTTCTCTAACCTCAAAGTTTCCATTTACCTGGTTTACCACAAGAAGGGAATCACATTTTGCTTCGATGACTTCCGTTCCTAGGCCTTTGGCCAATTCCAGACATGCAATCATAGCCTCATACTCGGCTTTGTTGTTAGTCAATTTTGCAGTTTTTATAGATTGTCTAATCATCCCGCCTGTAGGTGGCTTCAGATCTATACCGAGTCCGGACCCTTTCACGTTCGAGGCGTCGTCAGTGAACAAGGTCCATATCCCTGAAGATGTGCCCATTTTTAGTAAAATTTCTTTCTCTACCTCGGGCACGAGGGCGCGTGTGAAGTCGGCCACAAAATCAACCAGAATTTGGGACTTGATAGCCGTTCGGGGTTGGTATACAATATCGTACCCCCGAGTTCGATCGCCCATTTGGCTAGACGGCCTGATAACTCAGACTTATGCAATATGCTTCGAAGAGGATATGTCGTTAAAACACAAATACGATGGCACTGGAAATAAGGCTTTAATTTTCGAGATGCGCTTATTAATGCAAGAGCTAACTTTTCTAGGTGCGGATACCTGGTTTCGACATCTTCCAGGATCCGACTTACATAATAGAGAGGGAATTGCGTACCTTGCTCTTCTCGAACCAGCACACCACTTACCGCTACCTCGGACACCGCTAAGTATAGATACAACATTTCATCCTCCTTTGGGGTGTGGAGTAAAGGTGGGTTCGTTAGATATCGCTTCAATTCCTCTAAGGCACGTTGGCATTCCGAAGTCCATTCGAAGCTGTTTTTCTTTTTGAGTAAGGAGAAGAAGTGATGACTCCTGTCTGACGTTCTTGATATGAATCGGCCCAAGGCTGCTATTCGCCCGGTCAGCCGTTGCACGACCTTCATATTATTTACCACCGTGATCTCTTCGATGGCTTTGATTTTATTGGGGTTGATCTCAATCCCCTTGTTTGACACCATGGAGCCTAAGAATTTGCCCGAGCCCACTTCGAAGGCACATTTCTTGGGATTGAGTTTCATGTTGTAGCTTCTGAGGATGTCAAACGTTTCCTGCAAATGAGTCAAAAGGTCCTCTGCGCGTAGGGACTTAACTAGCATGTCATCAGTATAAACTTCCATGGATTTGCTTATTTGATGTTCGAACATCTTAATAACTAGGCATTGGTATGTGGCACCCGCATTTTTTAGCCCGAAGGGCATCACATTATAACAGTACGTGCCGTACTTCGTGATGAACGAATTCTTTTCCCTATCCTCGGGGTTCATCTAAATTTGATTGTAACCCGAGTAGGCATCGAGAAAGGTAAGGAGCTCATGGCGGCTGTGGCATCGATCAAGCGATCGATGTTGGGCAACGGTAATGAATCTTTGGGGAACGCTCTATTTAAGTCGTTATAATCTACGCACATTTTTAACTTATTCCCTTTTTTGGGAACTACCACCACATTGGCCAACCATTCGGGATATTTTACTTCCTTAATAGATCCTATTTTGAGGAGTTTTGTTACCTCATCCTTGATGAACGCGTGTTTTACCTCGGACTGAGGTCTTCTTTTTTGCTTCACCGGTTTGAACCTGGGGTCGACACTTAGTCGATGGGTGGTTATTTCCAGCGGATCCCTGTCATATCTAAGTGGGACCACGCAAATCAATCGATGTTACTAATAAGAAATTGAATGAATTTTTCCTGAGTTCGGGGGTTAATCCCATTCCCAGTTATACCTTCCGATCTGGGAGATGCTCAATCAAAACAGCTTGCTCCAGCTCTTCAATAGTTGATTTTGTCGCATTCGATTCTTCGGGGGAAACGAAGGTTCGGGGGGCGAGGAAGTCTTCTTCGTCGCTCTCGTGGGTCTGTTTGCCCTCCGGCTCCTCCGAGGTGGAGGGTATTGAGGTTGGTGCCTCCTCATGAACCGCGAACATCTCTTTCGCCGCATGCTGTTTTCCATATACCGTTTTTATACCGTTTTCTGTCGAGAACTTTATCTTTTGATGAAGAGTTGACGGTACTGCCCTTATGTTGTGTATCCATGGCCTTCCAAGCAATGCATTGTACCTCATGTCATCTCCGATGAAATGAAATTTTGTGTTTCGAACTGTGTCGGACACATTGTCCGGGAGGGTGATCTCCCCCTTCGTTGCTTCGCAAGCCGTGTTGAAGCCGTTGAGGACTTGGGAGGTAGGTATGACTTGATCGAGCAATTCGAGCTGCTCTACCACCTTCGACTTGATTATGTTGGCCGAGCTACCTGGATCCACGAGTACACGTTTAATTTGAACGTTATTCAAGAGAAAATGAATTACTAACGCATCGTTATGGGGATGAGACAAGGTCTCGTAGTCCTCTTCACTGAATGCAAGGATGTCCTCGGGCATACGACCCCAAATTCACCCTTCTGTTACAGCAGAAACTTTTGCCCTCTTGGTCACAGGTCCTTGGGGAACGTCGGTTCCTCCGATGATCATATGAACGATGTGCTGGGGTTTTCCTGTTCTGTTTCTCCCGTCCGCCTCTCTTTCTTCCCTGGCTGGATTTTTTCGAGCTTCCTATTGGGTTTCTTGGCGTATGCTCCTGTTAGTGTGGGAGCTTATATTGATATGTTGGGTGTTGCGTGAGACCACATCCCCGGGAATTGGTTCTGGTGCATCCTTAGGGTTTCGTGGTGGTACACCGATACCTAGAACAGCTACACCATTTTCTCCATGGTCCTCAGGACCGTTGTTCTCATGTGCATTCACTAAGTTAGACATTTTGACCTGAAATCAAAGGTTCTTGGACAAGAAAAAGTATGAAGGATAACTTGCGTTTTTTAGTAAACCAGCGCGAAAACAATCACTATTATTTTTAGCCCCACGGTGGGCGCCAAACTGTTTACCTTGAAAATGGCAATTTTAATTAGATTTGATTTTGTGGTTCTAAAAATACGTGATTTATTTTTATGATGGTTGTTAGGCAATAGATGTTAAGTGTGAGACTGGAAAATAAGATAAGAGCTTGAAGGTAGCGTGACAAGCAAACCGAGCGGCCGAGAATTAGGGTCTCGAGCTATACTATGCTGGGCCTCGAGGTTAAGCCAAGGGCTCGACTGAAGATGGCCGATGAAGGACTAACAGTGCGAAGAGCTTTGATGAGGGCTCTTTATGATCAATGATGAGTAATAAATGAAGAACAATCAACGAAACACAATAAATGTAGACAATGTAATAAATATAAGCAATAGAGTCAGGAGAGAGTATGTTTAAGTTAGAGAGCAGAGAATGTTCTTGTTCCTGTATTGAATATCATCCCCCTTTACAAAATGATAAGGGTCCCCTTTATATAGGAAGGGAAATTCCAACATGGTACGTGCGTAATTATTGCAAAGAAATGTAGCCGGTACAACTATTTACTAGCCTGGTACAGACTAGTACTAATCTTGAAGGTATTGTCAGCTTTGGTCACGTACCTTGGGACCTCCCGCTTGCCCAAGGTAGCCACCGATTTGTGCTGCCCCGAGGTCGAGCTAAGGAACCCTCGGGGTTGAACCTCGAACTTTGCCTCGGGCCCTCCAGGTGAAGCTGCGGAATGTCGCAACGATCATAAATCAGGCTCTTCTATTTTAGCCGCATACAAAATGTTTCCAAATAAATATCATTCGAATATAAGTCACCCTGTGACATCTCTTCTCATAATCATACAATACGGGTCTAAATACCTGAACCCTAACACTTGGCATCCTGTGCCCTCATCACACCTCAAAATCATACTGATAACTCACGTGCCGAATAGAGCCATTCTCATATGGAATGCAAGTAAACAAGGATGTGCGTCTATACTCAGTAATATCAATAAGCCACTTATCCGATAAGGGCGCTTAGCCACGTGTATGCTTGCGCAAGTGTCCTAACATAGTTCATACCAGCTAGTAAGCATAAGGACAAGAACAGACAACACGTATAATGTTTACACAGGGATAGGATCAATAAAAAGCAATAGCTCAGAATAAAGTGATAATAGAGGATCTCCAGGATACCGTCCCGTAGTCCCAAACATAAATGTGCAGGGGGATCTCCCGGAATACCGTTCAGTAGTCCCAAAGTAAATACGCAGAACATGGGGATCTACCGGGATACCGTCCCGTAGTCCCAAACATAAATGTGCAGGGGGGATCTCGAGGAATACCGTTCCGTAATCCCAAAGTAAATATGCAGGGGGATCTCCCGGGATACCGTACCATATTCCCAAACGTAAATATGCAGGGCAAACAACAAAAGAACAGATACAACACGGCATAAAACTCGTACATCACCACAACAAGTACAACAACAACAATGACAATAATACAAAGTACGACGAGTAAATCAACCCAAGAACTTTAAATCACAAGGAAACGGTAGAACCAGTTCAAAAGGAATAACCATAATAAAGAATGCTAGGCATAAAAGAAATAATTCAATAAAAGGGAAAAGTAACATGTAGTAACGATCCCACAATATACAAGTCAACAACAAGGAATTCAACATGAGTCAAATAGTCCCAAATAAAGGCGAGTCAACTAAGATATATGCTATCTAAACTCCTTTTAAGGTTGGAAAATTACGAGGATATTCGACAATTCAATTGATGAAAGATGATCTTAGATTCTCTTAAGACTAAACAATTTCAGGAGGGATACTAATGATTCCGAAATAAGACAAGCAGTTATGAAAAGTTAGCCTGACAATAGGAGAGGTGAAAATCTTCAGTTAAGTTAACAAGAGTCAATTAGGCAATAGGAGTGAATCATGAAGAAACTAATTCCAATTAAACATGTATAGGTGAAACTTATAAGTAGGAAACTCAGTCATATCAAGAACAACTTCATACACAGTGAATATGAAGACCTAAGAACCCTAAAAGGCCAATTTCCCACAAATAAGTCCGAGCACGCACTCGTCACCTCCGTACACAAACTACAATCAACATGGAAAACTCAAATCATTTGGGGAAGTCCCCCACACAAGGTTAGGCAAGATACTTACCTCAAAGACGACCAACCGATACTCTAAAATGCACTTCTCGGGTGAAAAAACCTCCGGACGGCTCAAATCTAACCAAATTAGCCAATCGACTTGCTTGAAAAACCCAAAAAGAAGCTTCCAAAATCCAAGTCCAAAACTCAAAATGTGAAGAAATTGGCCAAACCCTCGATATAAATGATTCTGCCAGGACTTTCGTATCTGCGGAAAAGAAACCGTATCTGCGAGACCGCATTTGCGAGAAAGGGTCAGCATATGCGAACTCAGCTAACCAGGAATGATGTTACATCCCATGTTTTCGTACGTGAGAGTACATCGTAAGCCAATTGATATAAGCTCGGAAATGAGATTATTTTTGAAAGTACATAACATAAGTTCATCATGTTATCTTGGAGGTTACAAATCTTTACGATCATGAATAACAAGTACCAAAAGGGTTGGAAAGCTTAGACGCTAAACGAATTGAAGAAAATAAGTTTCGTCGAAAGTCAACAAGTTTGGAATGTTATAACATATACTTTTGGGGTGAGACTATGGTGATTAACATGATGAGGAGGTTAAGTTATGAGTTATTTTAGTCGTATGATAGTCGTGTGTTATGTTTTTAAGTCAAGCAAGTTGTGGAACAAAAAGTTGGCAATGGTCATCACAAGTTGCATTCATAATGTGCTGAAATTTAGGTCAAATGTAACTGCACTTTTCTCCCAATATACTTGGAATCAAGGGATTATCTGCATAGCAAATTGAATATCTATGAGTCTAGTTTCCAACGCATTAAACCGTTTGTCAATACGATCTCGGTGTATAGAGATATTCGCATTTCCCTTTCTCTTTCTTGTAGCCGCATTGAGGAACTAATTTTTGATGAAGAAGGACCAGGTTTCGTGGTTTATACTCAGTACAAGGTAAGTTTATGCTTCTCCTGCCATTATCTATGCGTTTGCAAGTTGTAACTCGATCGTAAAGAATAGACCTAGCGAGTTTCGAAAGAGTGGAAAGTTGTTTGTTCTTGTGTCATGGTTGGCTGGCTGTGAACCTATTTTTAAGTTGAATTCATGGCTAGTTTATTGGATAAGAGGTATAATTATGTACTTTTGGTTGTGTTTCTCAATTTGAAAGAAAAGACAAGTCGAAACGTGTTTAAGTAAACTGAAAAATTAATGTTGAGTTGCTGAACTTGTGGGACTGTTTTGTGGGCTGTTTCGTGATGCTATTGGGTTGTCTCTTTTGCTACTGTTTTTATGGAGTTGAGAGGAGGAAGGGTATGGACAAACACCACATAATGGTAGGGTTGTTTGCTGGTCGTTCGTCGTAACATTTTCGGATTGTTTAACACTATTATGGTTGTCGTGTTGTGTATGAAGTGATAGAGGTATGTTGGGCTGTTTGGTGATTGTTTTGACTTGTGTGAAGTCATATATATAGGGGAGGTGCTGTCCGTTTCATCATAAAATAGGTTGTGGTCGATACATAATAGTTACGACGCTTAAACGATAACGATAGTGTCATTTCTCTTATTGTAGACTAAAGAGTCGTGACATTTGCATAGCTTGAGGTTGGGCAGTACATATACAAGGTATGTGAGTCTATCCCTTTCCTTCTTTTGCATGAATTCGATTGTACATAATGCAATGAACGAGCTTCCAAAGGTACTCTACTCTTAGAAGCTAGCAATACTTACATTGTTTCCCTTCTTATGGAACAATTGATGTTGATGTTGCTTCTCTTATTCTTATGTTATCAATGTTGTTGGTACTTCCTGATTCTTATAGGATTCTTGATGAAGAGTTATTCCTAATAACGTGTACGGAGAATATCGACCTTACGTCACTCCGAAAGGTTCATAATATGATTCCAATGAGTCTTACATGTATTATATATATGTATCTATTTTACTCTACCGAGCCGCGCTATAGTCGGCCGGGTACGACATCTATTGTGCAACCACTGGTCAGTTGGTTTATCGGGCTCCACGTGGCCGGGTACGATTTTACCGAGCCTTATGATGGCCGGGTACGTTTTTTACCAAGTCCTATTTGAGGCCGGGTACAATATGATGATGATGACGCCCACAGAGGCGAATGTTTTTAAAAGTTTATGTATATATATGTATTATGCATTTCATATCAGTAGCCACCAGAGGCACTCAGATGTTACAGGCTGTATCTCCTCTATCTCTATTTACATTACTATTCTTGTTTATGCTTTCTTGCCTTACATACTCGGTACTTTATTCATACTGACATCCCTTTTACCTGGGGACGCTGTGTTTCATGCCTGCAGGTCCCGATAGACAGGCTGACATTCCTCCTAGTAGGCTATCAGCTCGGCGGAAGGTGTTGGTGCACTCCACTTGCTCCGGAGTTGCCTATTTGGTCAGTATGATTTGGACATGTATTGATTGGTATGGCGGGACCCTCTCCCGTCCTTTATGATATGTATGTACTCTTAGAGGCTTGTAGACAGATGTTATGAATATGAAAGATTGTATGGACTTGTCGGCTATGTTCAGTGTACGAGTGTTTATTTTGGTCTTATTGGACCGTATGTCACATTTATATGTTGGTATTACATGTTGGGTCATCCTATGTCAAGTATTCCCTTGTGTTTTATTCTGGTTATATCATGACGGCCCTTCCGGCCCATTTACCCATGATGGTATGATAAGAAAGATACGTTACGTTGGTACTCGGTTGAGTAAAGTACCGGGTGCCTGTCGCGGCCCTCCGATTTGGGTCGTGACAAAAGTGGTATCAGAGCAGTTCTGTCCTAGGGAGTCTACAAGCCGTGTCTAGTAGAGTCTTGTTTATGGGTGTGTTGTGCATCACACTTATAAGCAGGAGGCTACAGGGCATTTAGGTCTGTCACTCTTTCTTCTTACTCTAGATCGTGTGGTAGAGCTCAATTTTAAGAATTCAAACTCCTAAATTCTATTTTGTTCGTAATACAATGATAGCTACATCCAGAAAGACAGTTGGTAAGAGATCGAATGTTGTTGTGGAAGAGTTGATCAGAGGAATTTGATTTTGCATCATGCTTATGATGAGTAAATGTGAGGTCTTATTAGATCATGTGTGTACTAAGACGTGTAAGCTTCTTGATAAGGAGCCCTAAGGAATGAATATCCATCCATCCATATGGTAAAAAGCAATAAGAGAATCAGAAGGTAGATACGATTTTCAACAAGTAAAAGAAGCAAGGTGAAGAAAGATACGACGTCCCAGTTAGTGAAGATTATCACTATTTACAATTCAGGTAGAAAAGCATAAACATTTTGAGTTACTTTCAACAGTAACAAAGATATATACAATTGACCACACCCATCTCAATTATGCCCTATTGGAGCTAACATATATAGTTTAAGAGAAAGATGGGATATCCGGATCCAGCTTGGGTTAGAGTAACCCAAAATGGTGGATTGAGCCACGGGAGCCAAAGGCGAAACAATGTTTTTTTTGAAGTTTTCAGAATAATGCGATAGACAGAAGTATTAGCAGGAGAATAAGAAGAGAGTAAATGAAGCATTATGAGTAAGGTATGATAAATGGGTGATAACGGTAAATCAAACAATGGTAGGATGATAGAGTCTATGGTCAAGTGAAGGAAAAGACAAGAGATGACCGGCTTTGAGACTATAAAAGAGTATATGCCATAAAGTCATATCCTTATTTCGAGAAATGAGTTGGTGACTCCAACATGATTACTAGAAAGCTAAGTTAGACCTCCGGAGTAACAGAGATCAACATAGGCTAGTAAATAAAAAGAATCGAGCATGATAGGGACCATAGGATTCGATAATAGTCGACATGGAGAAATCGTCAGAGACCATGTTCCAAAAAAAAATAGAATGGACAACGGAAGAATAACCTTTAAAGGTCATTCAGGAAGACGCTTCCCTAAAGTAAGCAATGTGAGCAAAGTTATGCTTGGGGGACTAAGTGTGCCAGTTACATTAGGTGTCACCCTCGCGCGTAAGGAATTCAGTTATCCATAATAGAGAAGGGTTACCTCAAGGCGAGTAAGAGTCAGCGAAGACGTGAAAAGAAGCCAAAGATGAAGAGTTAAACCATATATAGGTAAATCTTCATAGCATTAAATGCTAGTACTCTCCTAAAGGGGGTGGGGGTGGGGGGGGGGGAAGATGGTGTGATATGGTAGTAAGTTGGAGTTATGTAGTTCAAGTAACTATGGAATAGTAAAGAAAGAATGCAGTAAAAAGGCGAAAGGAATGAGATTACATTTATTCAGATCCTACAGATATGTTACGACTCCAGAACAATATTCAAGCACGATGTTGGGGAGAGGTAGTAAGGGTTCCCGACCAGGATGTTATTGATACTAAGTGCGAATGAGCACTTGATACATAAGGATACAGTGCGAGAGGTAAGTTAAGATAAAGGAAACAACCCAAGAGAGATCATGCAGAATATAGATATGAGAATGGATCAACGAGTATTTACTAGTTGATTCAGGAAGAGCCTAGTTATGGCTAGACAAGAGGATACAGATAAATCAGCAGATCGTGCAAGATAAACCTAGTGAACCCCAACATAGGAAATTCAGTCTCACAGATACGACATCGTAATCCTTGAGAAATATTTAGATAGGAGTTGAGGTAGTTATAGTTGCCGTAAAGAGTGCTACGGAATAAAAGAGAGTGCCACTGGGGAGACAAAAAAAAAATTTGAGTTCAGAAGTAACCTGCGAGAACAAGGGCACGAAGGTATATAACTGAGGATATTTGTAAGTGAGTAAGAACATCAAATATTTTGTCAGGTATATGATGGGATAAGCTCACAGCTTTACAAGAGTCAAAGAGTCTTCCATAAATGCTACAATGAAAGACTAGCTGAGGAAATAAGGAAGAAGGCTTCAAACAAAGCATAGTGACCTAAATAAATAATGGTCTTGTAACAATAGTCTCACTACGACATTGTATGCACTCCATAACAAAGTGGCACCCGTCGTAACTGAGGAACGGGAAGTAAAATCCAAAGTAATATTCGAGATCATATGAGTTTCGCGAAATTCCAATATATGTGGGCACTAAGATAAGCCAAGTATTCATGCAACAAGTGGCAGAACGACCAAGAAAGGTAATTGCATACTTTTAACGAATGCTGAGAAGGCACGAAAGGAATTATACGATCTATGACCGAGAGTTAGTTACGTTATGAACACACTTAAGATTCCAGAGCGTTATCCATGCAGCATATATGTTGACAATGATACAACTATAGGAGACTCCAGTATAAGTTAAAAGAAAGAATTGACTCCACGTCACAGACAAAAGCTTGAATTGCTAGAAGGTTATATCATGGATGTTCCGTAGCATCGATGAGGGTCTAAAGTAATAACTAGTACCCTGAGCCGCAGATCAGAGATAAAGTAAGCCTACTTAAAGGCTGAGATAGAGAAGGAAACTAAAGAGTTACATCAGCAAAGTGAATTAGGACTCTAATTATTAGACCCCGATGAGTATAGAAATCGTGATTCAGAACATTGTAGAATCACTCTAAATATCAGAGGTACAAAAGAGATAGTACAACGGACATATTCTATAACGTCTCTACGATAAATCTAGTAAGAACAATACCAACCTCATAAGAAGTCAGTATGAAGCTTTCGGCGGATTGTGTATGCACATGAAGTACAAGTATTATAGTAGAGCTTTAAGGTGTGGATGTGAATTCCACCTACATGGAAGGGAAGTTATGAAAGAGATAGAAGATACGATGCAAGATTTAAAGGTGAGTAAGGTACATGTGAAGAAGGTACGAGATGCCCAACTACAGAAGGTTTTGAATAATCCAGATGTCAGAGAGAGGGTTGGAAGCGTCACAATTCTGTATCAAGAAATGATAGTGGTGTCGTTGGTGGCATATTTTTCAGCATGCGGTTTCTAGATATAGAGAGGTCTAGTTAAGAGAGTAAATAAGTGTTAGACACGATATGATGTCTCTTTTGAGGTTCCAGAATAACATAAGGAAATATATGGTGCTTGCAAGTTAAAGGAAGGTTGCGAGTAGTATAAATAGATATATGTAGGTCGCAAGCTAAAGTATGGTAGAGCGACAAGGTTTTAGCTAGACAGGAGTAAGGATAAGAAAAGGTGAGTGAGAAGGTGACGAGATTAGGTAAGTCCTCGGGATTAAACCCATCACAACAAGAGAGTTGATGGTTTCCATAAAGTTATAAAAAGCTCAGTATAGCATGAGTGAACTCAGAGGAGTTTAAGACTAGGAGAATTTAGAAAAGATGGAATGCTGCCCTAATGGTAGAATAAGGGTGTAATTATGATAGATAAGAGGATGACGTTTAGACCTTTGATTGGGTGATGATTCAAAGAAAAGGGATTTCATGAATTGTACGGGGTTAAAATACCCCCATAAGGTGAATCACGTTGGAATGCTATGAAATACAGTTAATGAAGTATTGTATCGTCCCTAGCTGGATCAAGCAAATAACTTCAGATGTTCCCTGATGCAATGTGAGCCCTAACGACATGTATTACAAAAGAGGTTTCAAGTGATCAATGATAGATTATAGATCAACATTATGGTGAATCAACAATAGATGGGTACAAGTTCCAAAGTACGAGATGAGATTTGTTTGTTATTCTTAAGGTGAATAGTAATGAGGAAGCACTAAAGGACTTAGATTTATACATATAGGATAAGCAGCGAGAGAGTAACCTGGAGTTGGGTAGCAAACCTTGGTAATAGTAAACCGAAGTAAGTGTTATGGTATAGTATAACCTACCTAGATGTAGTAAAGCCATAAGGATAGATATACAAGTCTATGAAACAAGATATAGCAATAGTCGTAAGTTCGTTAAAGTACCAAGCGAAGGACTTCAGTACACCTATATATGCCTAGAGGGACAACTTGCCATAGTTCTGTATATATTCACAAAGTGAGGCCTAGAGATTGGCTAAAAGCTGAAGGAAGTAGGAGAGAAGAGTCGCATAGGCGCACATACATGCTGCATGATTGAAGGTCGCAACAGCTACGAGATTTGAAGAATTCCGACGACAAGTCGTGGTTGAGAAAGAGACCTAAAAGGGGGAATGCTCTAGCCTTCAAATTTATACACAAAACAGTTGCCTAGATGGCAAGGACAATATTAAAATATTCGTAAGAGCTATGGGTTATGAGACTAATAGGCGCATCAGTCAACATTCGAGGACGAATGTTCCAAAGGGGGGAATGATGTTACATCCCATATTTTTGTACATGAGAGTACGTCGTAAGCCAATTGATGTAAGCTCGGAAATGAGATCATTTTTGAAAGTATATAACGTAAGTTCATCACGTTATCTTGGAGGTTACAAATATTTAAGATCATGAATAACAAGTACCAAAAGGGTTGGAAAGCTTAGACGCTAAACGAATTGAAGAAAATAAGTTTCGTTGAAAGTCAACAAGTTTGGAATGTTATAACATATACTTTGGGGTGAGACTAGGGTGATTAACACGATGAGGAGGTTAAGTTATGAGTTATTTTAGTTGTATGATAGTCGTGTGTTATGTTTTTAAGTCAAGCAAGTTGTGGAACAAAAAGTTGGCAAAGGTCATCACAAGTTGCATTCATAATGTGCTGAAATTTAGGTCAAATATAACTGCACTTTTCTCCCAATATACTTGGAATCAAGGGATTATCTGCATATCAAATTGAATATCTATGAGTCTAGTTTCCAACACATTAAACCGTTTGTCAATACGATCTCGGTGTATAGAGATATTCGCATTTTTGCGAGACTGCACAGATTGGTAGGTGACAAGTAGGTGCATCACCTACTTGCCAAAACGAGAGGACTCAATTAAAAGCCCCAAAGTCGGCCAAGAGAGGATTTTTAAGGGATTATCAACTCATTTATTTCACCCATCTTGCAGACCTTGAAAACCAAATTGAACCCCTGCAACTCCTCTCCAAAAATCCCACACAAACCCTAGGGTATTTCGGGTGTTACGACGTGATTCTAGTGCTGAAAAGTCCGGATAGCTTGCTAGTTTTCCTTTCTCCTTCTTGTAGCCGCATTGAGAAACTGATTTTTGATGAAGAAGGACCAGTTTTCGTGTTTTATACTCAGTACAAGGTAAGGTTATGCTTCTCCTTCCATTATCTATGCGTTTGCGAGTTGTAACTCGATCGTAAAGAATAGACCTAGCGAGTTTCGAAAGAGTGGATTGTTGTTTGTTCTTCTGTCATGGTTGGCTGGTTGTGAACCTATTTTTAAGTTGAATTCATGGCTGGTTTATTGTATAAGAGGTATAATTATGTACTTTTGGTTTTGTTTCTCAATTTGAAAGAAAAGACAAGTCGAAACATGTTGAAGTATACTGAAAAATTAATGTTGAGTTGCTGAACTTGTGGGACTGTTTTGTGGGCTGTTGCGTGTTGCTATTGGGTTGTCTCTTTTGCTACTGTTTTTATGGAGTTGAGAGGTAGAAGGGTATGGAGAAACACCACATAATGGTAGGGTTGTTTGCTGGTCGTTCGTCGTAACATTTTCGGATTGTTTGACACTATTATGGTTGTCGTGTTATGTATGAAGTGATAGGGGTATTTTGGGATGTTTGGTGATTGTTTTGACTTGTGTGAAGTCATATATATAGGGGAGGTGCTGTCGGTTTCATCGTAAAATAGGTTGTGGTCGATACATAATAGTTACGATGCTTAAACGATAACGATAGTGTCCTTTCTCTTATTGTAGACTAAATAGTCGTGACATTTGCATAGCTTAAGGTTGGGCAGTACATATACAAGGTACGTGAGGCTATCCCTTTCCTTCTTTTGCATGAATTCGATTGTACATAATGCAATGAACGAGCTTTCAAAGGTACTCTACTCTTAGAAGCTAGCAGTACTTACATTGTTTCCCTTCTTATGGAACAATTGATGTTGATGTTGCTTCTCTTATTCTTATGTTATCAATGTTGTTGGTACTTCCTGATTCTTATAAGATTCTTGATGAAGAGTTATTCCTAATAACGTGTACGGAGAATATCGACTTTACGTCACTCCGAAAGGTTCATAATATGATTCCAATGAGTCCTACATGCATTATATATATGTATCTATTTTACTCTACCGAGCCGTGCTATAGTCGGCCGGGTACGACATCTATTATGCAACCACTGGTCAGTTGGGTTTACCGAGCTCCACATGGCCGGGTACAATTCTACCGAGCCTTATGATGGCGGGGTACATTTTTACCGAGTCCTCTTTGAGGCCGGGTACGATATGATGATGATGACGCCCACAGAGGCGAATGTTTTTAAAAGTTTATGTATATATATGTATTATGCATTTCATATCAGTTCCCCCAGAGGCACTCGGATGTTACAGGTTGTATCTCCTCTATCTCTGTTTACATTACTGTTCTTGTTTATGCTTTCCTGCCTTACATACTCGGTACTTTATTCGTACTGACATCCCTTTTGCCTAGGGACGCTGCGTTTCATGCCCGCAGGTCCCGATAGATAGGTTGACATTCCTCCTAGTAGGCTATCAGCTCAGCGGAAGGTGTTGGTGCACTCCACTTGCTCCGGAGTTGCCTATTTGGTCAGTATGATTTGGACATGTATTGATTGGTATGGCGGGGCCCTGTCCCGACCTTTATGATATGTATGTACTCTTAGAAGCTTGTAGACAGATGTTATGAATATGAAAGATTGTATGGCCTTGTCGGCCTATCTTCAGTGTACGAGTGTTTATTTTGGTCTTATAGGACCGTATGTCACATGTATAAGTTTGTATTACATGTTGGGTCGTCCTATGTCAAGTATTCCCTTATGTTTTATTCTGGTTATATCATGACAGCCCTTCTGGCCCATTTACCCATGATGGTATGATAAGAAAGATATGCTATGTTGGTATTCGGTTGAGTAAAGTACCGGGTGCCTGTCGCGGCCCTCCGATTTGGGTCGTGACAGCAAGGGACCGCATCTGCGGATATACAGCCGCATCAGCGGCACCGCAGAAGCGAAAGGGAAATCGCAGGAGCGATATTTCTCCGTAGGTGCGATCGTTGGACCGCAGAAGCGACCTTCGCACCTGCGTGCTAGCCTCCGCAGAAGCGAGCAAGCTCCTAGGCCTTCATGACTGGAGAAGCGGCCGTGCTCATGTAGAAGCAGAGCCACACCTGCGCTCTAGGGTCGCAGGTGCGAAAACACCAGAAATCAGACATGTTCAAAACCATGCAAAACATCCGAAACTCGTCCGAAACACACCCGAGGCCCTTGGGACCCTGTATAAACACGCAAACAAATTCTATAACCTGACACGGACTCGCTCGAGGTCTCAAATCACATCAAACAACACCGGAAATGCAAATCGTTCCATGAATCGAGCTTATGAACTTCCAAATCTTCCAACTTCTAGAACCCACGCCGAAACCTATCAAATCAACTTGGAATGACGCCAAATTTTGCAGACAAGTCCCAAATGACAAGGCGGAGCTATTCCAACTCTCAAAATTGGATTCCGACCCCGATATCACTAAAGTCAACTATGGGTCAAACTTCTCCATTTTCCAAACTTCAACTTTTTCAACTTTCGTCGAAATGCCTCAAATTACCCTACGGACCTCCAAGTCCGAATCCGGACGCACACCTAAGTCCAAAATCATCATACGAAGCTGTTGAGATCATCCAAAACTCATTTCGTAGTCGTTTACACAAAAGTTAAATTTCGGTCAAATCCCCACTGCTTAGGCTTCCAAAACTAGATTCCTTCTTCCAATTAAACTCTGAATCATCCAGTAACTGAATTCAACCATGCACACAAGTCGATACACATAATATGAAGTTGTTCAAGAACTTACGCTATCGAACGGAGCTTAATTTCTCAAAATGACCGGCCGGGTCGTTACATCCTCCCACTCTTAAACCAAACGTTCATCCTCAAACGTGCCAAGATTTGCCTCGAAGTCCTCAATCACTGAATGCGCACTTCCAACATATACTCGCGGGTGATCCCATGTCACTCCAATCCACATAAGCATGACAACACCATCTCAACTTCAATTTAGTCTTTCTATCAGTACCAATAAGCCTTAGAGCCAAAATTTCACCTTCCATTCATTTCCAAAAGACCCGATTCCAAATCCACATCCGGTATCAGTCTCAACCAGCTGCATCAACTCATGCCTACACCCATAGGTACAACCACACAATATACACATCACACATAGGCCCACAATAACACTTCTAATTCACAATACCTTCCCAAATCAAATCCAGCACCGGCCATAAGCCTCATATCAGTTAGAACTCTGTTTCAAACCTCCATAACAGTGACGATGATACAAGAACCACAAAAACCTCATAACTAACACCCGAATCAACAAGTCACAAATAATACCACCGGGCACACACCCTGCAAGCTAAAACTCAAGAAGCACAGAACGAAAATGACTGAACATTGAAAGAGAAACACATAAGGGAACTATCAAACAAGCCCGACAGGCACAATTTTCTATCAGTACTAACCTTTGAAGCAATATAACAAGAAAATAATCAAAGCATATGAACGAATCACAAGGATATCATACTGATATAACTTCCACATCGGTACACAGCCTAGTTCAAACACATCAAATCACATGAAATCACGAGGGTCCCGCCCTCAACTCAGAATCACAAGTAGGGTATACATCAACTAGCTGGAACTTCTCACTAGATCAATTCCGTCAACAAAATTACAACACATGCCGGTACCCACATTGGTGGAGCATAAAATTACAGCTCGTAGCTTAAAATACTCAGAAATCACATCAAGCCTACCGTAATGGACAATAGGAATTTACTACTAGTCTCATAACTCTCAGTAGTGAATAGAAACAGACAATAAACACAGGCTAACACTCATAGAACTTCCCAACAGGGCAACATATAACAGAGTGCTAATCATGAAATGCACTCATTAGCAAAGCAACAAATAGGGGAACTCGCCCCGATAAGCAGAACTGTAATGAACTACGGATAGTGCTCCTCTATAACAAACCAAAAGCATACCTGAATGACATCATCGGGCGTAGCGGCTTTAAGCCTACTATATGAAACACATCAACGGGCCGGGCCTCCCCCTCTTGGGCGCCCTCTACTCGCCTGAATACCTCGCTGTGACGCATATATCCGAAGTCTAGGACAATATCTCACCACGTGGCTAGTATCTCTACACTCAAAGCAAACTCGCTGCTGACGTGGCTATGGAAACTGTGCGGTACGGGTACTTTGAGACCCATGAACACTTGAATCACTATGCGAAGCCTGAAGCTCAAACTGAACTGGCTGACCTACGAAACCTCTACCATGTCGCACCCTGCCTTCAGAATAAGGACCAGCAGATCTCTCCGGTCTGTGAGGCCCCCTCGCCTCCCTGTACTTTCTCTCTTGATCTCGTCTGTCCTCTCGCCCCCGATCCCACATGCACTCTAACTGGCGAGCGATCCCTACCACCTGCTGAAACGAAACATCTAACTCCAACTCCCGAGTCATGCTGAGCTGAATATCATGCCTGAGCCCCTCAATGAATCTACAGACTCGCTCTCTAACTGTAGCGACCAAGGCAGGTGAATGTCTGGCCAAATCACCGAATCTGACGGCATACTCTAATACTAACATAGTGCCCTGGCGCAGCTGCTCAAACTCCACGCGCCATGCATCCCGAAGGGACTGAGGTGCAAACTCTCTTATAAAAATCTCTGACAACTGACCCCATGTAAGTGAAGCTGCATCGGCCGGGCTACCCAACTCATATGCCCGCCACCACTGATAAGCTGCTTCCTGAAGCTGGAACGTAGTAAAAGCAACCCCACTCGTCTCAACAATACCCATAGTGCGGAGAATGCGATGGCACTCCTCTATGAAACCCCGTGTGCTCTCTGAAGCCAAACCACTGAATGTAGGAGGGTGATATTCCTTGAACCTTGCAAATCTAAATTTCCCTCCCTCAGATGTTGCTGCCCTGACCATGGGCTGAACTGGAACAACAGGTTGTGCAGCCATGACACCTGGAACCTGACCAACGTGAACTTGCTACTCTCGAGTGTGGGTGGCAGGAGTTTGAGTCCCTCCCCTGATCTGTTAAGAAACTGGTGCAACCAGAATCAACCCCGCCTAAGCCAATGTACCAAACATGCTTAAGAACTGTGCTAAAATCTCCTGAAGTCTGGGGATAACAACAGGCACCTCCGGTACCTGTCCCCCAACTGGAGTTACTGGCGGCTCTCCAACTGCTGCTTGGGTAGGTGCTCTAGCTGCGGCACATACTCCTCATCGTCCTCTGCCTCTGGCGACACCTGCTCCTGGAGCAGCGTCATCGATAACTGCAAATCGTGTCCTCAACATCTGTGAGAGAATGGAATGAGAAAAAATCAAACTCCGAGATCAATAAGCTCGCACGATAAGAATGAAAGAAGTGAGATTGTCCTAATAGTTCGTAGCCTCTCGAAGATAAGTATAGACGTCTCCGTACCGATCCGCAAGACTCTACTAAACTCGCTTATGACTCGTAGCACCTATGAACCTAGAGTTATGATACCAATTTGTCACGACCCAATTTACCCTCTGTTGGGTTTTGTGATGGCACCTAGTCTTAAGGACTAGGTAAGACTAACATTTACTGAATATCAACCATGATAAAGAAAGTCTAACAGTCTCAATATAGAAAACTTATAGAATTTACATCTTCCCGAAACCGACTGTACAAGTCATAAGCTCTACAGAGTTTCGCTACAACTTCTAAACACAATTGTATAGAAATAAGTACAACAGTATGAATATGAAATAGGAAGGTGACTCCGAAGCCTACGACGCAGCAGCAGGGTTACCTTGAGTCTCCTCGGCAAGAATCCACACAGCTACTAACGAACTATACCTGGATCTGCACAAAGATGTGCAGAAGTGTGGTATGAGCACACCACAGCGATGCCCAGTAAGTATCAAGACTAACCTCGGTGGAGTAGTGACGAGGAACAGTCAAGACACCTACTGGTCTAATAAACTGAACAAGTATAAGTATAGAAACAACAGAACATGATATCTATATAAAGGCTACGCGATGTGGCTAACAATACAGTAATTGCAATAAGGAAAGAAAAACAACAAGTGATAGCGGAATACCATAATAAGAACACAGAAAAGTGAACAGAAATACAACCCAAATCCAAAATCACAAATACAAGTCATAACTTAGCAACTACGGCAGTTTTCACATTAGGTCTTCGCCAACAAACTTCAATCAATTAGTCAAATACTTCAAGTGATAAAATATTTCGAAATATACTTTCTTCAAATAAATATTTTTCAAAAATAGTTCTTTTAAAATAAATACCTTTCGAATATAAATCTTTCCAAATAAATATCATTCGAATATAAGTCACCCTGTGGCACCTCATCTCATAATCATACAATACGGGTCTCAATACCTGAACCCTAACACTTGGCATCCTGTGCCCTCATCACACCTCAAAATCATACTGACAACTCACGTGCCGAATAGAGCCATTCTCATAAGGAATGCAAGTAAACAAGGGTGTGCGTCTATACTCACCAATATCAATAAGCCTCTTATCCGATAAGGGCACTTAGCCACGTGTATGCTTGCACAAGTGTCCTAACATAGTTCATACTAGCTAGTAAGCATAAGGACAAGAACGGACAACACGTATAATATTTACACAGTGATAGGATCAATGAAAAGCAACAGCTCAGAACACAGTGATAATAATAGGGGATCTCCCATAATACCGTCCCATAGTCCCAAACGTAAATGTGTAGGGGGATCTCCCCGAATACCGTTCCGTAGTCCAAAAGTAAATACGCAGAACATGGGGATCTACCGGGATACCGTCCCGTAGTCCCAAACGTAAATGTGCAGGGAGGATCTCCCGGATTACCGTTCCGTACTCCCAAAGTAAATATGTAGGGGGATCTCCCGAGATACCGTCCCATATTCCCAAACGTAAATATGCAGCGGAACCAATAGAGATAAAAGATACAACACAGCATAAAACTCGTACATCACCACAACAAGTACAATGATACCTAATTTTTCCTATAATACGTTTTAAGTGCATATATACCTTCAAAACTATGCATTAGCATCAATTGATATTTTTCCATAATTTCTACATTTTTAGGGATTTTTTAATTAATTTATCCCAGTATTTTATTTATATAAATAATTACGAATTGCATCACAAATGACTTTATAACAATTTCATGGCTTAATATTTCTATTTATATTTATATTAAACTTAAATTATTTCATAAATAGCCATATTTATATTTTTTGGGTTACAATTGCAATGACTTTGCAATTATGGCCCATGCATGCATTACTACATTATTTTACCAAAAAATAGCTTGTTGTATTTATAATAATGAGTAATTATTTCGAAAAACATTTTTATGCATGAAAATTATTTTTTATAATCTGTTAATTATTTTATAAATTATTTTTATCAATTATTTGGGCATTTAACATATAGCCTTTTTATTTCAGACCTAACCTCTTTTAATACCAGCCCAAACCCCTTTAATATAAGCCCTAATCCTTTAATACACCAGCCTAAACCCTTTAAGCCCAATCTGTATACACCCAACCCAATAACCCCGTTTAATCGTGGCCATTGATCCTTTTGATCAATGGTCCACGATTAAACTTACCATTTTAATTCACCTAACCTTAACCCCCTCTCTTCATTTCTCTTCGACCGCTGTCACCCGTTTCTCTCACCCTTCCAGTTCTCTCTCAACTCACCCTAACCCTAATCGCCGTCACCGGCGAAGACCTCCCTTCTATGGTGTTTTCGTGCCTTCTCCGACCACCACTGGTCTCCTATACTCCCTGGCTCTTTTATTTCATGAGTCCTTAGAAGAATCTCGTGGAAGATTCAACCTTGTCCTAGCCTAAAAGTTGTTTACTGACCTGTCTCAGGCCACTTTCGTTCGTGAGTATGGATTTCCTCTTGCTTTTAAGTATGAATCCATGGGTTTTTGACCGATTCTCTTCATCTCAGTTATTTTCTGAAAGCCCTAGTTTCACTACTTTTCGATTATTCTCATATCTTTATAGATCTGAGGTGATTCGAGTATTATTAGGTGTTTTCCTCTAAAAATCTCTTGTTTAATTAACTACTTCAATGTTTAGTCACTCTTTCTAAACTAGTGTTCTTCCCGGACATTCTTTAAAAGATTTTCTACTTTTAATGTTTAATATGTTCATCTCTTTACATATTTGGTTAATCTTTGTATGTATGCTCGAACCCTAGATGTTTCTAATGGTTACACTGATTTCTTCTATTATGTTAATTTCTGTGAATCAGTTACACTCACTGATTCTATTAGGGATTCAAATGTTTTCCCTGTTAAATCCAGTATTCTTTGGGATTTTTGCCCTAATTGATCTCTACTGATGATTCGTACCAGCTTTTCTTATTAAATCCGGTATTTCTGTGAGGTTTTACTTAATTGATTTCTATTTAGGAAACTTGAATAACTCTTTCCTATAAAATCAGTATTCTTTGAAGATTTTACTGATTGATTCCTATTAAATGTCCCGTTAGAATCAGTGTGTGCTGAAATTTTATTTGTTTCTTTATTTATGACCTTAATTGATCATACTTGCTTTAATTAGTTATCAGTATGGTTTTGGGATTTCTACTGACTCCCTACATGGAATGTTTTTGAGTCCTTACTTTAATTGGACCCCCTGTTCTGACCGTTAATTGAGTGCCCCCCAATTAAGGGGTCTATTCTGGACTCCTCTATGGGAATTGATTATGTGACTGATTAATTGCTCCTAATAGATTGAACTGTGATTCTTTTACCTTATTTTGATTCACCCCTTAAGTGCTATATAAACTCTCTTATTTTTTTACCTCTAGACATGAACACACAGTTCAGAATACACACACATACATTCAAACTCTCTCTTCATTCTTTGTTACTTGTGCTAACTGTTGGTTCAGCCGGCTGAAAGCCAAGGCTAGATAGTAGAATTGCACCTATTTTTACATTCTGCACTTTGCTCCCCTAACTGGTATGTCTCTAAGTTAATTTTGAAACACAATGTGTTCCATTCATGCACTAGCGTAATTGGTTATGTATCCAATTTGTTTCCATGTTTACTGCTTTAGTCAGCATGTCTAAATTCTGCCTTCTTTTGTTAAATGTGCAGTCAGCATGTCTATGTCTCGCTTGATTGTTTGATACTCTACTAGCATGTTTATTCAGCCATTGTTTACTCTCTTTAATTGGTGTAATCATGTTGATAACTTAGTTGTCTGGTGTACCTGGCTGATCCTAATGAGTATACATTTTTTTGTTCAACATGACTATGTCTTAATTGCTTCTTATCATTGACTAGCTTGTTAAGCCACCGAGTCAACAGACTTCTAAGTATTCTGTGCATTTGTTGTTTATGTACTTCCCCCCTTCATGTACCCCCGATATGAACTCTATATGTCCCCAACCCCCTTTACCCTTGTGTGTAAATTGTCTGCTAAATGGTTGTGACTCCAAGTGTTCTGAGTTTGTGTGGTTGTATCTTTGCTCTTCTCAGAACTGATTTCAAAACTGTTTTCCTCTCTTAATATTCTTAAAGCTTTTCTGAAAACTTTCCATTCCTAAAGGTTATCTCTATATTGTTTTACTAAATCTTTCAAAACCATGTCAAGCACTCTCACCCTACTCTTAGACTATTAAGTTCTGCCCCTCTCGTGTGTGTACTGCTTAGGGATCCTTGAGATCCCTCTGAACTCTGGCACACCAGGGCTGGCCCTTCCATACTGCACATAACCATTCCCTACTTGAGAAAGGTCTTGTTGTGAGCACTGCCCGGGATCCCTGAGGTCCTTAGGAAACTTTGACACACCAGGACACACTATTGGCTGTGAGATCTTTGGCTTCTGAGACTGCATTGAAGGCCTGGCATCCCCAGGTTTACTTTGGGCCTGATCTAGGCTCCCTATAGTGTAGTTTCATTTACTTATGTAATTCATTTGATCCTGGTCTGTAATAATTTTCCTTATAAATAGATATTGGGGTAAATAATAAAAAGGGAAGGGTTCCTATATGATTTTTGTGGGAAAACCGGGTATAAATCATGCTTTTAGGTTTATATATGTTGATCTGCAGTAGAAATCATGCTTTTAGGTTTATATATGTTGATCTGCAGTGGAAATCATGCTCTTAGGTTTATATATATGGATTTTCTGCGTTGGGTTTATATTATGATAGAAATCATGCTTTAGGTCTATATGCTATGTTACTCACACTAGAAACATGTCATAGGTCTATGTTATTTGCATTAAAAATCCTACTTTAGGATGCTCACGTTTATTACTTTGGCACATTAGAAAACATGTTATAAGCTTATCACTTCTTTTCTAATTCTGCATAAGTTGCTACCACCTGGAAATCCCGTCATTAAGTCATTACTACAATCATGCTTAATAAAATGACTATCTCTCCGTGCATTAGAAATCCTGCCTTAGGAATCTGTTTGCATTTGCTCTAAACCATGTCTACGTCGCTTAAATGAACAACTGTCTATTAAAAAAAGGGTGTTCTAAAACTGTCCAACACGTAGATATCATGTTCTAGTATAAACCTGCATAAAATCAGTTTTGTAACATCAATCGCCTAGATCAGCATGCCTATAGGACTGGATAATTTCAAGTTGTTTTAACTAGTTCTCAGAATTATGATTACATACAGGCGCCTAGGCAAGCCTTAGGTAATTAATTGTCTTATAATTGTGAAATTATCCTCTGTTTATATGTGAAACTGTCCAGTTTTAACAGGCTTCAAAATCAGTAGGCAAACTGATTAGGATTCCGCCACTTCGCCTTAAAACAAAAACTGCATATTTTGTGTTTGTGATATTCATCTAGATATCATATTCTAGGGCCTTCTGAATTTCTTTAAAATCAGTTGTTTGAGACGTGCTACGTATTTGTTTATATGTGGAGGTAAACATGAGCCCATAATTGCTTATTTGATAGTCCTATATGTTCTTTGTTGTCGCTTAGATTTTACCTTTTAAATACCTAGGAGTGTCTAGAACTGCCTAAGTATAGAGGTCCTAAACATCTCCGGGACCACAAGGAAGGGACAGGTAAAGCACGCCTAGAGTTCGTTAATTAAACTCGCTTATATAACCACTGAGGGGAGGGTAATGGGTAGTAAAAGGATATGATGACCTGTGCGCTAATGCCACGCGTAACCCCTCTAGTTGAGGAAGGCTTATCGGGTATTGTACAGATGTGATCCTATAGGCTACCAACTTAGGACTTCCCTTCCTTAAGTATGTGTGCTTAGACTGTCTAAACTTCTTTAATTTACATATGCGTGATTGGACCGTCTAAACTTTCTTGATTATATATGTGTGCCTAGACTGCATAAACTACCCTTATTTGCAAATGTGTGCTTAGACTGCTTACCTGTTAAAGACTAATTCACATAACTAAGTTCGACCGGGACCCACCATTGTGGACCGTGAGGGGTGCCTAACACCTTCCCCTTAAGGTTATTTCGATCCCTTACCTTAATCTCTGGTAATGCAAATTGGTTACATGAGTTAATTGCTCTAGGTGCCCTAACGCACCCTAATCCGTTAGGTGGCGGCTCTTCAGATACCCAATTCCCAAAAGGAAACGAGTTGTTCCCAATGAATGTCGAAACCCGGACTCCGCGGAAGGAAAAAGGGGGCGCGACAACAGCAACAATGACAATAACACAAAGTACGGCGAGTAAATCAACCGAAGAACTTTAAATCACAAGGAAACGAAAGAACCAGTTCAAAAGGAATAACCACAATAAAGAATGCTAGGCATAAAGGAAATAATTCAACAAAAGGGAAAAGTAACATGTAGTAATGATCCCACAATATACAAGTCAACAACAAGGAAGTCAACACGAGTCAAATAGCCCCAAATAAAGGCGAGTCAACTAAGATATAGGCTATCTAAACTCCTTTTAAGATTCGAAAATTACGAGGATATTCGACAATTCAATTGAGGAAAGATGATCTTAGCTTCGCTTAAGACTAAACAATTTCAGGAAGGATACTAATGATTCCCAAATAAGACAAGCAGTTTGAAAAGATAGCATGACAATAGGAGAGGTGAAAATCTTCAGTTAAGTCAACAAGAGTCAATTAGGCAATAAGACTGAATCATGAAGCAATTCATTCCAATTAGGCATGTAGAGGTGAAACTTGTACGTAGGAAACTCAGTCATATCAAGAACAACTTCATACACAGTGAATATGAAAACCTAAGAACCCTAAAAGGTCAATTTCCCACAAATAAGTCCGAGCACGCACTCGTCACCTCGCGTACACGAACTACAATCAACATAGAAGACTCAAATCCTAAGGGGAAGTCCCCTACACAAGGTTAGGCAAGATACTTACCTCAAAGACGATAAACCGATACTCCGAAATGCACTTCTCGGGTGAAAAGACCTCCGGACGGCTCAAATCTAACCAAATTAACCAATCGATTTGCTTGAAAAACCCAAAAAGAAGCTTCCAAAATCGAAGTCCAAAACTCAAAATATGAAGAAATTGGCCAAACCCTCGATTTAAATGATTCTGCCAGGACTTCCGCATCTGCGGACAAGAAATCGTATCTGCGGGGCCGCATTTGCGAGAAAGGGTCCGCATCTACGAGCACAGCTAACCAGGCAAGGGACCGCATCTGCGGATATACAGCCGCATCAGCGGCACCGCAGAAGCGAAAGGGAAATCACAGGAGCGTTATTTCTCCGCAGGTGCGATCGACGGACCGCAGAAGCGACCTTCGCACCTGCGTGCCAGCCTCCGTAGAAATGAGCAAGCTCCCAGGCCATCATGACCGCAAAAGCGGCCAGGCTCACGCAGAAGCGGAGCCGCACCTGTGCTCAAGGGTCGCAGATGCGAAAACACCAGAAATTAGACATGTTCACAACCATGCGAAACATCCAAAACTCGTCCGAAACACATGCGAGGCCCCCAAGACCCTGCCTAAACACGCAAATAAGTTCTATAACCTAACACGGACTCGCTCGAGGTCTCAAATCACATCAAACAATACCAAAAATGCAAATCGTACCATGAATCGAGCGTATGAACTTCCAAATCTTCCAGCTTCTAGAACCCGAGCCGAAACCTATCAAATCAACTCGGAATGATAATGACAAGATGGAGTTGTTCCAACTCTCGGAATTGCATTCCGACCCTGATATCACTAAAGTCAACTATGGGTCAAACTTCTCTATTTTCCAAACTTCAACTTTTCCAACTTTCAGCGAAATGCCTCAAATTACCCTACTGACCTCCAAGTCTGAATCCGGACGCACACCTAAGTATAAAATCATCAGACTAAGCTGTTGAGATCATCAAAAACTAATTCTGTAGCCGTTTACACAAAAGTCAAATTCCGGTCAAATCCCCACGGCTTAAGCTTCCAAAACTAGATTCCTTCTTCCAGTTTAACTCCGAATCATCCGGTAACTGAATTCAACCATGCAAGCAAGTCGATACACATAATATGAAGTTGCTCAAGACCATACGCTGCCGAAAGACCGGCCAGGTCGTTACATAGCAAGATTGAAAAACAAATGTGATGAGTCTAAAACATTAATGTCATTATTGGTGCCGAGCATACCAAAATATGCGTACCATATCCAAAGGTCATAATCAATTACAACTTCAAGAATTATTGTTGGGGATCCATTACGACCTGCATATTGTCCAGCCCATACCGTTGGATAATTTTTCCATCTCCAATGCATGCAATCTAGACTACCTAGTATTCCCGAAAACCCACGCTGCTCACCAATGTGAAGAAACCTTGCAACATCGTTAGCTGTTGGTGGTCTCAAATACTACTCACCAAAAACCTCTAAGATAGCTCGACAAAATCTCTTCATGCTTTCAATTGCAATTGACTCTTCAATTCTCACATATTCATCAGTGGAATACGCTGGCAAACCGTATGCCAACATTCTAAACATAACTATAATTTTTTGTAGAGTAGAAAATCTGAATCTACCCATCACATCAGCGTGTTGTTCGAAGTATGTATCATGGGCTTTAATTGCATCAACAATACGAAGGAACAAATTCCGGGACATCCGATATCGACGACGAAACGTACCGTCATTAAAGGGTGGATTATCTAAAAACTAATTGAGAAATAAATTATTATCAGCTGCCTTATGATCTCGATTGATTACCAAATGACTTGGAACGGAGTCAACTTTGAAAACTATATTATTTTGATATTCTTGCAAATGTTGCAACATATAGTCGTTCATGTGAATATTTTGCAAGATTACTTGATGCTCTTCTGCAATAGTATCATCTAAATTTGAAGATGATGATGATGAAAAGGCATTTTCATCATTATTATTTGATGAACCTCTGGTATAGAAGTTCAAACAAATAAGAATATTTGATTTGATTTTGAAATGAATTGAAAATCTTGAGTTATTTTCCGTAGATGATGTTCATTTTATTAGATTGAAGAATGTGTAGAGATATTTAACCTAAAGATAAATTTGAGACAAGGATGAAATCCATCCGACGGTTGAGATTAGGATGAAATCCATCCGACGGTTGAGATCAAGATAAAATCTATCCTATTATTATCCGATCAATAATTGTGTCTACTTTATCTCTATACATTGAAGAATATGTATATTTTACCTAAAGATAAATTTGAGATAAGGATGAAATCCCTCAGACGGTTGGGATTATGATGAAATCCATTCGACGGTTGATCTCAGTCAATAATTGTGTCTACTTTATCTCTACACATTGAAGAATGTGTAGAGATATTTTACCTAAAGATAAATTTAAGATAGGAGAAAATCCATCAGACAGTTGAGATTAGGATAAATCTGTCCAACGGTTGAGATCAAGATGATATCTAAGTATATATTATGCCAATTTTTTACTCTACTTATATCTACATATATTAAAGTTCCAACATACCCATCCATACGAAGTTGATTTTTGTTTTTCTTTAAGCATATAATCCATTTTTCCTCTAACCACTTGCAAAAAATATTCACTCGATCTATGAGATACTCTACCAATGATGATATACTATTATGCCAAGTTTATTTAGATGTTTCTCAAGATCCAATAACGGGTGTACATCAATCTAGAGAATATTTTTGGAGTCGAGTGGAAGAAGCATACACTAATGCAAAGGATGAGTGTTGGAGTATTGCAAGAGAAGATCGATGCAATCTCGAATTCAAGTTATTGAGAAGGCTATAAAAAAATTAAATGACTGTGTACGTCAAGTTGAAAATTTGCATCCTAGTGGTGCTTCAAATAATGATATTGTGAGTATTTATTTTGTAATTACTTATACTTTATTTGTATATATTTTCTTACAGTTTCCCTTCAACTTTTGTAAAATATTGTAGATGAATCAAAAAAATTGTATACTAGTGTTTACTTATGCAAGATTCGAACTACAAAAAAGGTTGTGCATGATATATTGAAGGATTTTGAGATGCTTAAAGATGTCGATGCTGGAAGAAAAAAATTCAAAAGCAAATCTCTTCTTATATATTATCGGAGTCTGAGACTCCTACTCCTGATTCACCTCTAGTATCATCTCCTAACTTATCATCATTTTTACTAAATTTGAATAAGGATGTTGCAGGTGATTCCACATCATCAGAACGACCTACTAGGGTGAAGAAAACAAAAATGAATAGAAAAATCAATGAAGGTTTATTCATCTACTATGAAAATAGTCCAATCAGAAAATAATCGGCTTGTTGATTTGTTGGCAAAGTCAAGTGCAGAAAGACATCGAGATATGAAAATTAAAGATGAGCTTTGAAACTAAAAAAATTTAAAGAAGAAAATAAAATTTTATTATCGAATATAGATTCTATTGATGATCCAAATATTCGTGAATTTATTCGACAAGAACATAAACGAATAATGGATAAAAGAAGTCAATAATTTCAACAGCCACAACCCCAACAATCCTCTGCCCCATACACTCAATATTTTAATGATATTGGTGGATCTGGGAATCGACCTACCAGCGTACTATATTATTGTTATAAGTTTTTAAATGATTATACTATTTAATGTATTTACAAATTTAATCTATCTTAGTCGCTAATTTATTAAATATTTATTTTTATGTTATTTAATGAACATTGTGTTATTTATTAACAACATATTATATTTTATATTTGCACTTTTTATTTTTGTGATGGTTATATTTTTTATGTTATATTTTTGTCAGCTCGCGAAGTCAAACGAAGGGAGATAGTGAAGAGAAAGCTATACAAACACCAGATCCATATCTAGAGTCTGATACTAGGGCTCAATGGAGGAACACATGAGGTGCGTCTAGCTCAGGAGTCTCGAAAAAGCTAGAACTAACAACATCTCCATCGGCTACAATCCGTCCACAGGAGAATGCAACAAAGGAACAATCAGTGCATGCAACAGTAACTAATGAAATAGTAATAGCTGCTGAGGAACAGATCTGCAGCAAATGGTATGTCTCTGTCTTATATTCCTCCACAAATCGCCAATGGCCAAATCGTTGTACAATTGGACAAAGGCGAAGTTGAATCTGAGATTGAGAAATGGAAATGTGCCCTAATTGTATACATTTTGGGTGAGACTCTGGGATATAACACTATGAAACGATGTATCAGTGTTAATTGGGCAAATGTTAGAGTACCAGATGTGTTTCTGCATGAGGAAGGATACTACATTAGCAGATTTCACACGGAGGCTGACATGCAAGAGATCTACTATTACAGACCTTACTCCATTAATAAGCCTATGATCTTAAAGCCTTGGACCTCAGAGTTTGATTTTAATGAAGAATTTCCTACTGAAATTCCCTTTTGGGTTAAATACCCAAAATTACCTATGAACTGTTGGGGTATTGATTCTCTGAGTAGAATAGCTAGTGCTATCGGGACTCCTATATTTGCTGATGAATGTACAACTAAGAAAACCAGAGTGTCCTTTGCTAGAATATTGATAGAGGTTAATGTGACTAAACCAATGCCAGATGAGATCTGTGTTATGGATCCAAAGGGTAGACAATTTTTGTAGGGAGTCTATATGAGTGGAAACCTGAGTTTTGTGTTAAATGTCAAAAGGTTGGCCACACATGTGCTCCTCGTAGAGGCTAAAATAAGCAGGAGCCTAAGCAACAGGCCAAGCAGAATGGAAAAATAAGGGAACCTAAGAAAGTGACCATGGAATAGAGAACCAAAGGATAGGTTCAGTAGCCTGATACCATGCCTATACAACATACATCAGTTGAGAAACAAGATCAACAACAAGCACCAATTGAACAACAGATGTCACATCCTGATTCTCCAAGTAGCCAACTAAAAATTAGCCAAAGGCAAAACATCAATAGTTCAATTGATTTTATGCCCAAAGAAAGCCATCGAGGAAAACAAGTGGAAAGCAGCCCTGAGTCTTACTTAACAAATTTCCTGTGCTGTCTGCAATTAGAGTGAGGAATCCTTTTGAGGTACTACCATGTGGAACTGGAAATTTGCAGCAATTACCCCTTGACAAGGGAAAAGGGGATTTATCATGCTGATTAACTGGCTATTCTGGAATGTGAGGGGAGTCAATAAGAGGTATAAGCAGAAAGAGTTTCATAACTACATCAGAAACAAAAATATTAAGTTAGCTGGCTTGATGGAAACTAGAGTGAAAGTACATAATTTCAAGAGAGTGATCAAAGCTATTGTACCTGAATGGGAAGTGTTTACCAACTACCAGTATGCTCAGAATGGTAGGCTATGGGTGGTATGGGATCTAAGGTGGTATACTGTCAGTTTAATAAAAGTTGGTGCACAGTTCTTACATTGCCAGCCGAAGGATAATTTAGGGAAAATAGAATATTTAATGACTATGGTTTATGGATATAATACAGTTGATCAAAGGAGATCACTCTGGACAGAAATGCATAGTTTGGCTGCGAACATAGCCACACCTTGGATAATTTATAGAGATTTTAATGCAGTATTATATCCTCAAGACGGAATGATGGGCAATCCTATAACATATGCAGAAACTCAGGATTTCTCTAACTGCATTCAAGCTCTACAATTGAATGAATTGATATGAAAGGGAGACTATTACACTTGGTCAAACAAGCAGTATGGATCAGATAGAATCAATAGCAGAATTGATACAGTCTTTGGAAATTTTGAATTGATGATGCAATGGGGAAATGTGAAGACTGAATATGATCTACCCAAATGTCTGATCATTCACCTATGCTACTATCAATCTCCACAATTACAAGGCCTGGCAAAATTCCTTTCAGACTCCTAATTGTCTGGGCAGACCATGATAGTTTTTACAAATAGTGCAGGAAGAATGGGCTCAAAATGTAACACATTGGAGAATAAAGAGTATTTGGCTAAAGCTAAAAGCTTTAAAGCCTAGACTCAAGGCTTTAAACAATGAGGAATTCACAACTATTACTGCTAAGATTGACAAGGCTCGAGTGTAACTTCAAGATATTCAGGAGAAGATTGTAACACAGTGTAATGACTACCTACTGGATCAGGAGAAAGTTGTTCTTCATCAATTGGATAAATGGTCTCTTATAGAGGAAAATGTCCTAAATAAAAAGTCAAGAGCTAAGTGGATTAAAGTTGGGGATTCAAATACCAAGTATTTTCTGATGTAATGAAGTAAAGGAATTAGAAGAGGCAAATTAAAGAACTCATATCTCTAGATGGACAGACTTTAAGTGATGCTGAGAAGATCAAATATGAAATCATGGAGTTTTACAAATATTTGATGATTTGCTGCCCAAACTCTGCCTGTCATCAACAGGGAGGTCATGAAACAAGGGACTACACTATCCCAACAGCAAAGAATTCAACTATGTGCAAAAGTCACTGAGCAAGAGATTTATGAAGGATTACAGAACATTGGAGATGACAAGGCACCAGGGGTTGATGGTTACAATGCCTATTTTATCAAGAAAGCCTGGCAAATTATCAAGGAGGAGGTGTGTGAAGCTGTTAAGGAAGTTTTTACCTCTAGTAGAATATACAAGGCAATAAATTGTACTACTATCACACTGATACCAAAAGTTGATAAACTTGTCATTGTGAAGGATTTCAGACCTATTGCTTGTTGCACTTTACTCTGTAAGCTCATCTCTAAGGTGCTAGCAACAAGATTGCAGAAGATTATTGCATCCATCATCAGTGAAAATCAGGCAGGTGTCATACCTGGAAGAAGAATTGCAGATAACATTATCCTGGTCCATGAATTGGTAAAGTCTTATACAAGGAAGCACACCTCTGATAGGTATATGATTAAGATTGATCTACAAAAGGCCTATGACTCAGTGGAGTGGATCTTTTTGGAACAGGTAATGGATCACTTGGGATTCCCTACACAATTTATTGGCTAGATTCTGGAATGTGTCAAAACAATCAACTATACCATATTGATCAATGGAGAGACCACTGTTCCTTTTGATGAAAAAAAAAAGGACTTAGACAAGGGGATCATATATTCCTTTTTCTATTTGCTATTGTAATGGAGTATCTAAGCAGAAGTATGGATTGAAGGAAGATAAAGACTTCAAAATATCATCCAAAGTGTGCTAGGATGGGCATCACACATTTAAGCTTTGCTGATGATCTACTGCTATTTGCAAGAGGTGATCTAACATTAGTTGTTTCCATGCATAGATGCTTTAATCAATTTTCACAAGAATCAGCTTTACAATCCTATCTGGGAAACAGTTCTGTGTATATTGGAGGGGTTTCTATTGCTGAAAGAACCTGAATTCTACAACATCTGGGATATGGACAACGGGGGATGCCTTTCAAATACTTAGGCATACCATTATCAACTAAAAAGATCTCAATGATCCAGTGGCAACCTCTTATACAAAAGATAGTGGCAAGAATATCTTCATGGACAACTAAGAAACTATCCTATGCCGGAAAAGTGCAGCTAGTACAAAGTGTGATCTTTGGCATTCAAGCATACCGGGCTCAACTGTTTCCATTACCTGTTAAAGTGTTGAAGATTATTGATGCATACTGTATGAGCTATATATGGTCTGCCACCAATACCATCACTAAGAAGGCCCTGATACCCTGGGACAAGATTTTTTCTCCTAAGTCTTGTGAAGGCCTAAGTCTAGTGAACATCCACTTGTGGAACAGAGCTGCTATCACCAAAGTATGGTGGGGTGTGGAAGCTAAGAAGGATAGACTTTGGATTAAATGGATTCATTTATACTATATCAAAGGACAACAATTTCTACAAATGCCAGCTCCTAAACAAGCCTGCTGGATGATCAGACAAACTTTCAATGCTAGAGCAGATTGGAGTCAGGTGCAAAGGAACAACCATGAAACTAGTATGATTAGAGACATATATCTGCAGCTACTGGGACAAAGACCTCGGGTAAGCTAGAAATGCCTAATGTTGCAGAACATGCGAGGCATTAAGAACAATTTACCATGAGGATGTTACTACATGGAAGACTACTCACTACAGATAGACTGCAAAAATGGGGAATGACAGTGGATACACAATTTGTACTATGCCACAACTATGAGGAAAATAGGGAGCATTTGTTTGTCAACTGTGAATATAGCAAGAAATTATGGAAGAAGATCACGCAATGGATGCAGCATGAATATAGAACAACACAGTCCTGGGAGCAGCATCTTGTATAGAGTTTGCAACATGCTAAAGGCAAGACCAATAGGGCAAAGATATTTCGGATGGTATATGCAGAAATATCACATGCAATCTGGATTGAGAGGATTATGAGGATCTTTGAGAAGAGGGCACGAGACTGGAATGCTATTTGATAGGTTACATGTACTTTGATTATAAGTACTTCACTTTATGTTTTGATGATCTAACAAACTTACTATCCAGAACTAGATAAGGAACCTGTTACACATTAAAGAGACATCAAGTTCACAAGACTCCAGGTTGGGACTCAGCGTGGAATATGATTCAACTACTCAGAGTGGAAGGAACAGCTGAGGGACCAGGTCCCTATCAGTTCTCAAGGAGACCGTATGAAGTCAACTCTGCAGGTGGAAAGTTACTAGCTGCACACGCCACTGTGCAGAACAGTGTTGCAATCAACTTTCCAGAGAAGACTTCTTATCTACCTTGATTGCATCATTCTTAGTGAGGTCACACATTTATATATGCATTCAAGGAAGGTAAAACATCTCACTTGAACACTTAGAAATCTTACACAAGCTCACACAAATCACCATTCAACGAGCAAGTTTCAAGTGCCTCAAGAACAAAGAACAAAGCAACTACAGACAGTTCCACATCGAGTTATTGCGTGCCCTTAGTTGAGTTGTAACTTTATAATAGCTCTTTAAATTTTAATTCCTATCCAGCTTATTTAGAAGCATTTTATTGGAACATCTTTGTAAACCTTAAACCTGCGTGTTTAAGTCTTAGCTAGAGTTAGTCAAGTTTTAAAGTCTTTGTAAAAGAGTTATTGGAAAGTGGCTTGTAATATGTGTATTACAAGTTAGTGAGGGATTAAGAGTTTAATTCCTAGGTTGCATAGGTTGTAATCTGAAAGCTGCAAAATAGTGAAGTTGAAATCCTACAAGGGTAGGTTGTGATTTTTAATCCCGTTGAGCTGGGAATTTTCCACGTAAAATTCCTCCTGTTATTTAACATATGTTTTTTGTGTGAAGGCTAGTCCACGTACGGACCTCCTAGGTTCAATGGTCAATACTATGGGTGGTGGAAAACTAGGATGCATGACTTCATCATGGCTGAAGACTTTGAGTTATTGGATGTAATATGTGACGAACCCTTTGTCCCTACAAAGAACCTTGGCGATCCAGCTGTAGCTATTCCCAAGACGAGGAAAGAATTCAATGACGCTAATAGAAAGGACATAGAAAAGAATTTTTAGCAAAGAAAATTCTTACGTGTGGGATTGGACCTGATGAATATAACAGATATCAACTTGTCAATCGGCAAAAGAGATTTGGGAGGCTCTTCAGACAGCTCACGATGGAACAACTCATGTGAAGCAATCCAAGATTGATATGCTCACAACAGAATATGAGCTCCTCAGAATGAAAGATGATGAATCCATCCAAGATATGCATACTCGATTCACCTCCGTCATCAATGAGCTTCACTATCTTTGTGAAAGTATCCCAAGAAACAAGCTTGTCAGAAAAATCCTTAGTGTACTGCCTAGTTCTTGGGAAAGAAAATTTAACGCCATTAGAGAGGCTAAGGACATGCAAACACTGACCATGGATGAACTTGTTGGAAACTTGAAAACCTATGAAATGAAGAAGAAGAAGGACAATGAAAGAAGAGAGCCCAAGAGGGAGATGAACCTGGTCCTCAAGACAGACAGCACTGGCTTAAGTGGTGAAGATGGGGACATGGCTTACTTGACAAAGAGGTTCTAGAAGATGGTTCGCAGGAATGGAGGTATTCCAAAAAGGAAAAGCTCTAGCAAGCCCAGAAATTATGACCTCTTTCATAAATGTGGCAAGCCAGGACACTTCATCAAAGATTGCCCTATCCTAAAGCAATATCAGTATAATAACAACTTTGACAAAGCAGTCAAGAGGAACCAGGTTCTTAACAAACGCATCAAGAGGAAGAATGATGCTGACAATGTTGTATAGCAAGCTCTTGCTGTATGGGGAGACTCCTCCAGCGAATCTAAAGAAGAAGACGACCACGGTAGTTGTTCAATGATAGCAGTGGAAAATGAAACAACTAGCATGATTCAATCTCTACTCTGATGGCTCAATTTGATGATGATGAAAATGATAACGACGATGAGGTATACTTTCTGGATGTTCAGAGATATCCGAAATCTTACTCTCTTAAAAAGCTCATGTAATTAGCAAATGTGCTAATTGATGCTTACCACAGTCTTATCAATGACAAATATGTACTAACTATGGAACTAGGGGAAGTTGAACAAACCAGAGATGACATACTAGTCGTTGTAGCTAATTTGAAAGAAGCAATAGTGAACCTGAAATAAGAAAAGAATGCCTTAGATGAGAAAATTGCTAGTATAGAACATGAGCGAGATGATCTAATGGTGGTTGTGGTAGACTTAAAAGAAACCATTGAGTGTGCAAGTAAAGAAAAGGAAACCTTGACTAAGAGAGTTGCTATCACTGAGCAAGAAAGAGATGACCTTGTAGTGGTGGTAGTAGATTTGAAAGAAACAATTGAGGAATTTAAAATAGTAAATAGGCCTGGAAACTCTGAAAAGGGAAAGGAAGTTGCAAGTAAAGCACACATTAAGCTTGAATATAAGTTAAACTTTGTAAAGACTAGTCTGTGTGCTGAACTTGAGAAAAACAAACAGCTTCAGGAAGAACTAGGGAAAGTAAAGAGTGATCTTGAGAAATCGCTTAAGTGGACCTGGTTTGCCGATGCTATCACTGCCATGTACACCAACTATGGGGGAAACAGGCGGGGGATTGGGTTTCAAAGGGAAAAGATGCCCTACAACCCTCATAGCAAGTATGTTACTATACCTGACAATCGGCTATGTACCTACTGTTGCAACAATGGGCACCTCAAGGAAATTGCATGGCCAGGGTTCAATCTCATCAAAGAAATAAAGTCTTTGCTGAGAGAGCAACTATTGCAAGAGGACATGGTCCGTCAAATAGGAAACACATTTTGCCTGCTTGGACTAAAAGAGCACTCATTCATCCTTTTTCTCCTAACAAGGGACCCAAACTTGTTTGGATTCCTAAATATAACCTTTGATTCCCGTGTGCAGGGAGAAGTGAAGGGAAGTAGCCAATAATGACACATGAACAGTGGCTGCTCAAAGGACAAGACTGGAAATACAATCAATTTTCCTTCACTAAAAACCCTGCAATAAGTGTACCCTTTTGCAAAATGGCAAAAAAGGGGTACGCTCTAGGAGTTGGAAGATGTATGTTAAAGAAAATAAGGTGGAATGCTTGTCCAGGATATACACAATCTCAAATCATGTGACTAGTGAAGTGGTGTTGTAGCCAAAAGACATAAGAGTACTTGTGTTACTGTTATTGAGCTTCTGCAGAGTGGAGATATAAGTTGGTTTGAAGCTGTTGAAGACAATGTTGAACCACGGGACAGAAGATTGGAGCATTGCCCGTTGCCTATCTCTAAACAAACTGGATCTGAAGAACCTGGTTCATGATATGATCAAGTTGAGTAACAAGTAACATGAAGCATGCAATGCCTGTGCAAAGGAAAGCATTTCAGATCTTCACTAGATCCCAAAAGGGGCAGACAACACTTCAGAACCAAGGATGAGATCCTTCAAGAAACTGTGGCTTCTGTCAAGAAGATCCACGTAATGATAGAAACAAATGTGGCTTTCATCAAATTAAATCACGGAACATGTTTGCATAGTGCCATAAGTGGATGGATGCTATATTCAAGAAGAACTACTTAACCACTTAGCTCGAAGAACACCATCTTAGATGGAGTTTTTGAAAAAAAGAAATGGACTCTTGAAAACTGGGCACAATATTAATTGGTGAAGGGTTTGCAAACATCTTGACCAAAGCTGCTGACTTAATTGAGGATATCTGGATATAACTGTTAATGTTCTCAACAATGGGAAGGGTCAACCTTGAAAATCTGATGGAAGAAGAGATGGAGGAATCCTCCTGACATACTCGTCTCAAAAGAGAACAGAAATACTGATCAAGGTAGAGAATGCTCATTAATTCCAGTAAGGAACCGGGTCCCGCATCTACAATATCAGAAGTTGAAAAAACAAGCTAATGGAAATAGGGTTTTTGCATAGAGCCATCACTGAATTACTCCTATATCTCACTGCAAGTAAACTAGACATCGTGGTCAGAGTTGGGTTATGTACAATCTCAGTCTAATCCAAAGGATTCTCATCTGAAGGGTGGTGAAAGAATTTTGAGATATCCTAGAAAAACACAAAACCTGGTTCACTACCTGGTTACAGGGTAGTCCAAGAAAAAATGAACAAAACAACTACGAACCAGTTCCCACGTAGAGTTATTGTATGTCTTTAGTTGAGTTGGAACTTTGTAATAGCTCTTTATGTAATTCCTATCTAGCTTGTTTAGAAGCATTCTATAGGAACCCATTTATAAACCTTAAACTTGCGTGTTTAAGTCATGGCTAAAGTTAATCAAGATTCATAGTCTTTGTAATAGAGTTACTGCAAAGTGGCTTGTAACAGGGCACCTGATCAGCTAGTATACATTGGTGATTTGTCCACAGTGGACGATATGATATGATGGGATGCCTTTAGAGGCTTGATGATGTTATAAATGTATATACCCATGCATGGTATGGCATTTATACGCATATGCACATTATAAATGTTAATGGATCCACAGAACTATTCAGACTTACATGTTGAGTCTTTTACTCCATGTTTCTCTCATGTCTATTATTTACTGATTTTCATTCCTTACATACCCGGAACATTACTTGTACTGACGTCCCTTTGGCCTAGGGACACTGCGTTCATGCTCGTAGCCCGCAGGTCTTGATAGACAGGTTGAGAATTCTCCAAGTAGGTTATCAGCTCAGCGGAAGGTGTTGGTGCGCTCTATTTGCTTCGGAGTTACTTATTTGGTCAGTATGATTAGTACATGCATTGATTGGTATGGCGGGGCTTTGTTCCGACCTTTATGGTATTGTATACTCTTAGAGACTTGTAGACAGATGTCATGTATATGGATACGTGTATGGCCTTGTGTCACGACCCTAGTTCACCAATTGTGAACACGTCATGACGGCACCTAGTCTTCACGACCAGGTAAGCCTAACACATTGCGGAAGTAACAATGTTTGCGAAATTTATATTCGAAAGCTAAATAACATGAGTAATGTATACAGTTGCCGCCTGGCGCATAGCACTTTAATACAAAATACTGAAATAACCTCCAAGACCCGGAAACCCACGGGCAACACAGGCTATAAGAAATCTTTCACTGCTCTAGTCACCAGAATAGTCTAATACAAAGGGGGATCGAAATAACATCTAACAACTATGGATAAAATGAGAAGGAGACTTTGCGGATCTGCGGACGTAGGAGATGTATACCTCAAGTCCCCAATACGCTCCCTGACAGCTACTGGCGGTACGCCTGCTCAGAAGCACCTGGATCTGCACATGAAAAACATGCGCAGAAGAGGCGTGAGTACACCACAGCGGTACTCAGTAAGTGCCAAGCCTAACCTCGGTTGGGTAGTGACGAGGAAAAGGTCAGGGCCCTACTGAGTCAGAACAATAAAATAGTAAGATATTAACAGTATCGAAGTCTGATGAAAACGAATGAACACAGCGATGTGATAAGACAGATCAATGAAATATAGTACTGCAAGACAAAACAGAAACACAGAGTAAATACAGCAAAATTACAAGAATACCGACGAGGGTCTCCCAGGATACCGTCCTGTAGCCCTTTTCTCAACTGTCCAATGGAACTTCCGGGATACCGCCCCGTAGTCCAAATCTCATATCAATATCAAAAGATCTCCCGGGATACCGTCCCGTAATCCAAACATCAGTGTACAGGGGGATCTCCCGGGATACCGTCCCGTAGTCCCAAAATAAAAGTGCAGGGGGATCTCCCGGGATACCGTCCCGTAGTCCCAAAATAAAAGTGCAGGGGGATCTCCCGGGATACTGTCCCGTAGTCCCAAAATAAAATGCAGGGGGATCTCCCGGGAATCAAACCCGTAGTCCCAAAGTAAACAATCAAGGGGGAACTCCCGGAATCCGCATCCGTAGTCTCAATGTAAATGCGCAACCAACATCAATGAATTATTCAGAAATTTAAGTACAACAATACAAGGCATCAAATAATACTGGCCTAACATGCTCCACGGAATCACAGTTAAGACAATTTAAACAAATAGGCAACTTGGATCAACTAAACATGCTCTTCTACGCTAGCACAGGCTATAAAAGCAAGTAAAGTAAGGCAAATATGAAAAAGAATCCAAATCAAGTATTTAAGTAAAAAAAATTCGGGTTTCAACAATTTGCTCAAGTACGCGCTCGTCACCTCATGTACAAGGCATTCAATTACCAATTATCACATCCTAAGGGACGAAGTCCCCCACACAAGGTTAGGCAAGCCACTTACCTCGAACCGGTGCGAAATCAACTAGGGAACGATGCCCTTGCCACGAGTATCCGACTCCAAATGGCCCAAATCTATTCAATTCAATTACAAATCATAAATAATATTGCAAACAACTAATTTCACTATTGAAATTAAAGCTAAGGCGCGAAAATAGGTGAAATGACCAAAATGCCCCTCAGGCCAATGTCTCGGAATCGAATAATTTTCACATTTTCACAAACCTCGTACTCTCACGAGTCTAACCATATAAAAATCTCAGAAATCGGAGGTCGAATGCCCCCTCAAACCCAATAGTTTAGTCAATGAACTTTCACCCAAATTCCTCCATTTTTGATCCTTAATTCGAATTTAAAAGGTGGATTTAACTACTAAATGGTAGAATATAATTAGAAAGGATCATAGAAATGTTACCCAATAATCTCCTCTCCAAAATCCTCTCAGAATCGCCCTTGCCCGAGCTCAAAATTGATTTTCAAACTTATATGATTAAACCCTCGAAATTTCCTATTTCTGCCCAGACATTTCCGCTTCTGCGGACAAGGGACCGCTTCTGCGGTCCCGCTTAAGCGGCAAAATAACCGCTTCTGCGGTTTCTCATTAAAGGGGGAAATTCCGCTTTTGCGGACATATGACCGCTCCAGCGGTTCCGCTTCCGCGGAAAGATGACCGCTTCTGCGGTCTCTGAGGGGAAGCCAAAAATCGCTTCTGCAATGAGGAAGCCGCTTCTGCGGTTCCCAAACCGCAGAAGCGAAAATACCAGAAGGGAAAACATACCAGCTGCAACAACTTAGAAAATTTCCCCGTCAACCACCCGAAATCATCCCGAGGCCCTCGGGGCCTCAACCAAAAGTACCAATACCACCTAATACCTTATTCGATCTTGCACCAATCCTCAAAACACCTCAAACAACATCGGAAACCCGATTAAATCAAGGATCCAAGACTAAGAACTTCAAATTCTAACAAAATACGCTTTCGATCAAAAACCTAACCAAACCTCGTCCGAATGACCTGAAATTTTGCACACACATCCCAAATGACATGACGGAACTACTGCAACTTCCGGAATTCAAATCCAACCCTCGGATCAAAAACTCACTATCGGACCGGAAACTTCAAAAATCCAAACTTCGGCATTTCAAGCCTAAATGAGCTACGGACCTCCAAATAACAGTCCGAACACGCTCCCAACCCCGAAATCACCTAACGGAGCTAACGGAACAATTGGATTTCCATTCTGAGATCGTCTTCACACTGTTCCGAATACGGACCATTTTTCAACTCTTAAACTTTCATTTAGGGACTAAGTGTCCCAGAACGCTCCGAATCCTAATATCGAACGTCCCGACAAACCAAAATAGCAGAAATGAACTTAGGGAAAGCAGTTAATGGGGGATCGGGACGTAAATTCCAAAAACAACCGGCCGGGTCGTTACATCCTCCTATACTTAAACATTCGTTCGTCCTCGAACGAGCATAGAGAACATACCTGAAGTGGCAAAAAGATGAGGGTACTGGCTGCGCATTTCCTGCTCGGTCTCCCAAGTCGCCTCCTCGGCCGGCTGACCCCGCCACTGGACCTTCACTGAAGCGATGTTCTTTGACCTCAACTTTCTGATCTGCTTATCCAAAATGGCCACTGGCTCCTCAACATAAGATAGATCTCTGTCCAGCTGGACTGAGCTGAAATCCAACACGTGCGATGGGTCACCATGATATCTCCGGAGCATCGAAACATGAAATACCGGATGAACTCCGGCTAGGCTGGGAGGTAAGGCAAGCTCATAAGCAACCTCCCCAACTCGCCTCAAGATCTCAAAAGGCCCAATAAATCTCGGACTCAGCTTCACTTTCTTTCCAAACGTCATGACGCCCTTCATAGGCGAGACCCGAAGCAGAACCCGCTCACCAACCATATATGCCACATCACGAACCTTCTTGTCCGCATAACTCTTCTGTCTGGACTGGGCTGCACGGAGTCTGTCCTGAATCACTTTATCCTTCTCCATCGCATCCTGAACCATCTCTGTACCCAATAACCTGGCCTCACCCGACTCGAACCAACCCACTGGAGATCTACATCTCCTACCATATAAGGCCTCATATGGCGCCATCTGAATGCTGGACTGATAGCTGTTGTTATAAGCAAACTCCGCCAGTAGCAAGAAATGATCCCAAGACCCCCCAAAACTCAATCACGCACGCACGGAGCATGTCCTCAAGAATCTGAATGGTGCGCTCGGACTGTCCGTCCGTCTGGGGTGAAAAGCTGTGCTCAACTCCACCCGAGTGCCTAACTCCTGCTGCACAGCTCTCCAGAATCGCGATGTAAATTGAGTACCTCTGTCTGAAATGATAGAAACTGGAATACCATGCAAACGGACGATCTCCCTGATATAAATCTCCGCCAACCGCTCCGATGAATAAGTGGTACACACAGGAATGAAATGAGCGGACTTGGTCAGCCGGTCCACAATAACCCAGATGGAATCAAACTTCTTCAAGGTCCGTGGAAGTCCGGATACAAAATCCATGGTGATGCGCTCCCATTTCCACTCCGGAATCTCTATCTACTGGAGCAACCCACCCGGGCGCTGGTGCTCATACTTCACCTGCTGGCAGTTAAGGCATCTAGACACATAACCAACTATATCCTTCTTCATCCGCCTCCACCAGTAGTGCTGCCTCAGGTCCTGATACATCTTCGCGGCACCCGGATGGATGGAATATCGCGAACTATGGCCCTCTGCTAGAATCATCTCTCGTAGGCCATCAACATTGGGCACACAAATCCAGCCCTGCATCCTCAATACTCCATCATCTCCAATGGTCACATCCCTGGCATCACCACGCTGAACCTTGTCCCGAAGGACAAGCAAATGAGGGTCATCATACTGCCGCTCCCTGATACGGTCAAATAGAGAAGACCGGGAAACCACACAGGCTAGAACCCGACTGGGCTCCGAAAGATCCAATCTCACGAACTGGCTGGCTAAGGCCTGAACATCCATCGCCATAGGCCTCTCTGACGCTGGTAAATATGCCAAACTCCCCAAACTCTCCGCCCGGCGACTCAAGGCGTCCGCCACCACATTGGCCTTGCCCGGGTGATATAGGATAGTGATGTCATAATCCTTCAGCAGCTCTAACCGCCTCCTCTGGCGCATATTTAGATCTTTTTGCTTGAGCAAGTGCTGCAAACTCCGATGATCAGTATAGATCTCACAAGGCACACCATACAGGTAATGACGCCAGATCTTCAAGGCATGAACAATGGCAGCTAACTCAAGGTCGTGGACAGGGTAATTCTTTTCATGTATCTTCAACTGTCTGGACGCGTAGGCGATCACCCTACCGTCCTGCATCAACACTGCTCCAAGGCCAACTCTCGAGGCATCACAATAAACAGTATAAGACCCCAAACCGGTAGGCAACATCAAGATAGGGGCTGTAGTCAAAGCTGTCTTGAGCTTTTGAAAGCTCGCCTCACACTCCTCTGTCCACTGAAATGGGGCACCCTTCTGGGTCAATCTAGTCATAGGGGCAGCAATTGATGAAAACTCCCTCCACGAAACGACGGTAGTAACTGCTAAAGCAGGAACCTGCGAATCTCTGTAGTCTGAGGACCGGCCTGGGCCACTCTGCAGGCCTCTACCTTGTCTCCGGATCCAACCGATACCCTCGCTAGAAATCACAATGCCTAAGAATGCACAGAAGCTCAGCCAAAACTCACATTTTGAGTAACTTCTGCATGATATAACTTTTTCTCTCCCTCAAGGTCTGTAGCAGGTCTCCGATGCTCTCATGGATCTTCCCCACTCGGGAATAACACCGAATATCATCATATAAAACAACGAGTCAAGAATATGGCCTGAATACCGCTGTGCATCAATGCATGAAAGCTTGTCGGGGCATTAGTCAGCCCAAAAGACATAAACAAGGAACTCCGTAATGACCATAGACCGAGTCCTGAGCAGTCTTACGGATATCTGCTCCCGAATCTTCTAACTGATGGTAACTTGAGCGCGAAATCAATCTTCGGGAAACCACCTGTGCGCCATGTTAGCCTGATCAAACAGATCATAATGACGAGGTAAAGGTATTCGGTTCTTCCACTGTAACTTTTGTTCAATTGGCGATAAATCAATGCACATATCGCATAGAACCGGTCCTTCTTCTTCACAAACAAGAACAGGGAGCCCCCCATGGTGAAACACAGTCGAATAAAACCTACCCAACATTCCTGTAACTGTTCTATCAACTCCTTCAATTCAGGAGAGCCATACGATACCGAAGGAATATGGAATGGGCTGAGTGCCCGCACAGATCAATGCCGAGGATTCAATGTCTCTATCAGGCGGCATGCCGCGAGATCAGCTGGAAAATACAATCGGAATAATCCCGTACCACTGGAAACAGAATCAACAAGGGGTCATCAACACTAAACATCTCTCACAGATAGCCAAATACGCGGAAAGAAAAATCAACACCCTTCTCTATGCCATGCCTGAGCTTTAAGATATAAGATAACTCTATGGGAGTATGATCTAAGGTACCACTCCACTCAACAACGCGGAATACCTGGCATGAGCCAGCGTCCACGGTCTTTGGCGTGACAATCAAGAATAGCAAAATGGGCGACACCAGTCCATCCCAAAATAATGTCAAATCCCACCATAACCGAGTAATAACTAAGTCTGCTCCTGGTCTCAAAACCACGAATAGTAACCAAACATGACCGATAAACGCGGTCCACAACAAGGGAATCTCCCACAGGAGTAGAAACATAAACGGGGGCACTCAAAGAATCCCGAGGCACACCCAAATGCGGAGCAAAGTAAGAAGACACATAAGAGTAAGTAGAGCCCGGATCGAATAGAACCGATGCCTCTCTGTGACAAACCAGAATAATACCTGTGATGACAGAATCGGAGGCAACCGCCTCCGTACGAGCAGGAATGCAATAATATCTGGCCCGACCCCTCTCACGAGGGCGACCTCTATCTCCCCGGCCTCCGCCCCTGGCAGGCTGGGTAGGTGGGGCAGCAGTGGGAGCTGGAACCATAGCCTGAGAACTCTGAGAAGCTCGCTGTGGCTGAGTAGTCTGTGAAGATGCACCCCTACCAAGTCTGGGGCAGTCCCTAACCAAGTGACGTGTATCGCCACACTCGAAGCAAGCTCTGGGAGGATGTGGTGGTTGTGACTAACTGAAGCTAGGTCCGCTGGACTGACCTCTGGAGGTACCCCGCGCAGGAGGCGCGCTAGAAATTGGAGGCGCATAATAAGGCTCCTGAGGTGCTGGTGGAGCTGGAGTACTACCGGCTGCTGGCAAGGCTGAATGAACAGGGCGACCAGAATAACCCCTACCATAACGTCCGGCTGATGAAGTACGGGCACCAGAGTAATGACCCGACTCTCGAGACCTCTTGGCCTCCCTCTCCCCTCGCTCCCTGGCAAGCATACCCTCAATCCGTCTAGCAATGCTCACTACCTGCTGGTAGGGAATTTCCATCTCTAACTCTCGGGCCATGCTGGACCGGATGGGCGGAATAAGACCCTCGATAAACTTCCACACTCTCTCCCGAACTGTGGCGACCAAAGCCGGCGCATGTCTGGCCAACCTAGTATAACGGATGGCATACTTTGAGACTGTCATAGCACCCTGGCGCAAACGCTCAAACTCCGCGCGCCATGAANAACTATATTCCCTTGTTTTCCAAGTGAGCGCCTGATTGCCGAGACTTGAACTGTACTCCCTTGTTCTCCAGGTGGGCGCCTGATTGCCGAAACTTGAACCGTATTCCCTTGTTCTCCAGGTGGGCGCCTGATTGTCGAAACTTGAAACGTATTCCCTTGTTCTCCAGGTGGGCGCCTGATTGCCGAGACTTGAACTGTATTTCCTTGTTCTCCATGTGGGTGCCTGATTTCCGAAACATAAACTGTATTCCCTTGTTCTCCAGTTGGGTGCTTGATTTCCAAGACTTGAACTGCATTCCCTTGTTCTCCAGGTGGGCGCCTGATTGCCGAAACTTGAACTTTATTCCTTTGTTCTCCTGGTGGGCGCCTGACTGCCGAAACTTGAACTGTATTCCCTTGTTCTCCAGGTGGGTGCCTGATTGCCAAAACTTGAACTGTATTCCCTTGTTCTCCAAGTGGGCGCCTGATTGNAAGCTGTTAAGGAAGTTTTTACCTCTAGTAGAATATACAAGGCAATAAATTGTACTACTATCACACTGATACCAAAAGTTGATAAACTTGTCATTGTGAAGGATTTCAGACCTATTGCTTGTTGCACTTTACTCTGTAAGCTCATCTCTAAGGTGCTAGCAACAAGATTGCAGAAGATTATTGCATCCATCATCAGTGAAAATCAGGCAGGTGTCATACCTGGAAGAAGAATTGCAGATAACATTATCCTGGTCCATGAATTGGTAAAGTCTTATACAAGGAAGCACACCTCTGATAGGTATATGATTAAGATTGATCTACAAAAGGCCTATGACTCAGTGGAGTGGATCTTTTTGGAACAGGTAATGGATCACTTGGGATTCCCTACACAATTTATTGGCTAGATTCTGGAATGTGTCAAAACAATCAACTATACCATATTGATCAATGGAGAGACCACTGTTCCTTTTGATGAAAAAAAAAAGGACTTAGACAAGGGGATCATATATTCCTTTTTCTATTTGCTATTGTAATGGAGTATCTAAGCAGAAGTATGGATTGAAGGAAGATAAAGACTTCAAATATCATCCAAAGTGTGCTAGGATGGGCATCACACATTTAAGCTTTGCTGATGATCTACTGCTATTTGCAAGAGGTGATCTAACATTAGTTGTTTCCATGCATAGATGCTTTAATCAATTTTCACAAGAATCAGCTTTACAATCCTATCTGGGAAACAGTTCTGTGTATATTGGAGGGGTTTCTATTGCTGAAAGAACCTGAATTCTACAACATCTGGGATATGGACAACGGGGGATGCCTTTCAAATACTTAGGCATACCATTATCAACTAAAAAGATCTCAATGATCCAGTGGCAACCTCTTATACAAAAGATAGTGGCAAGAATATCTTCATGGACAACTAAGAAACTATCCTATGCCGGAAAAGTGCAGCTAGTACAAAGTGTGATCTTTGGCATTCAAGCATACCGGGCTCAACTGTTTCCATTACCTGTTAAAGTGTTGAAGATTATTGATGCATACTGTATGAGCTATATATGGTCTGCCACCAATACCATCACTAAGAAGGCCCTGATACCCTGGGACAAGATTTTTTCTCCTAAGTCTTGTGAAGGCCTAAGTCTAGTGAACATCCACTTGTGGAACAGAGCTGCTATCACCAAAGTATGGTGGGGTGTGGAAGCTAAGAAGGATAGACTTTGGATTAAATGGATTCATTTATACTATATCAAAGGACAACAATTTCTACAAATGCCAGCTCCTAAACAAGCCTGCTGGATGATCAGACAAACTTTCAATGCTAGAGCAGATTGGAGTCAGGTGCAAAGGAACAACCATGAAACTAGTATGATTAGAGACATATATCTGCAGCTACTGGGACAAAGACCTCGGGTAAGCTAGAAATGCCTAATGTTGCAGAACATGCGAGGCATTAAGAACAATTTACCATGAGGATGTTACTACATGGAAGACTACTCACTACAGATAGACTGCAAAAATGGGGAATGACAGTGGATACACAATTTGTACTATGCCACAACTATGAGGAAAATAGGGAGCATTTGTTTGTCAACTGTGAATATAGCAAGAAATTATGGAAGAAGATCACGCAATGGATGCAGCATGAATATAGAACAACACAGTCCTGGGAGCAGCATCTTGTATAGAGTTTGCAACATGCTAAAGGCAAGACCAATAGGGCAAAGATATTTCGGATGGTATATGCAGAAATATCACATGCAATCTGGATTGAGAGGATTATGAGGATCTTTGAGAAGAGGGCACGAGACTGGAATGCTATTTGATAGGTTACATGTACTTTGATTATAAGTACTTCACTTTATGTTTTGATGATCTAACAAACTTACTATCCAGAACTAGATAAGGAACCTGTTACACATTAAAGAGACATCAAGTTCACAAGACTCCAGGTTGGGACTCAGCGTGGAATATGATTCAACTACTCAGAGTGGAAGGAACAGCTGAGGGACCAGGTCCCTATCAGTTCTCAAGGAGACCGTATGAAGTCAACTCTGCAGGTGGAACCCACATCTTAATACTCAATAATTCCACAAGAGATACTCCAATATTCTTCTGTGCCTCCGAGCAAACTCGGATATTAGCAGTCGATCTACAAGAAAGTGCCGCAATACTACCGAAGTACCATCAACTTAATCACATTGCCTTTTTCTGAAAACATATACTTTCGTCAAATTACCTCCAACTAGCAATACCATTTCATTAATCATCTGAGGATCATTCCCTTAATCATCTGAAGCTCATTTCTCTAATTACCTGAAACTGCCCGCTGCCTAAGAATTTATGGCCTTCCGTTTAGAACTGAACCGCAACCTTACACACGCAACTCTCAACCTCCACGCATACCGCATATACCAAACCATCCTAAAATAACATGAGAATTTCATATCCTTTCCGAACCACAAGCAACTATGTACTCAACCAACCAAGAACTTTTCCATTGATCCCATTCTAGAAGGAAATCATTCTACATCTCAAGCTCCTCACACCAGCAGAAAATATACATCTCTAACCGCGGTAAAAATCAACGAGAACTCTCCGACNTCCACGTACGGACCTCCTAGGTTCAATGGTCAATACTATGGGTGGTGGAAAACTAGGATGCATGACTTCATCATGGCTGAAGACTTTGAGTTATGGGATGCAATATGTGACGGACCTTTTGTCCCTACAAAGAACCTTGGTGATCTAGCTGTAGCCATTCCCAAGACAAGGAAAGAATTCAATGACACTGATAGAAAGGCCATAGAAAATAATTTTGCGAGCAAAGATAATTCTTGTGTATGGTATTCGTCTTGATGAATATAACAGGATATCAGCTTGTCAATCAGCAAAAGAGATCTGCGAGGCTCTTCAGACAGCTCACGAGGGAGCAACCCAGGTGAAGCAATCCAAGATTGATATGCTCACAACAAAATATGAGCTCTTCAAAATGAAAGATGATGAATCCATCCAAGATATGCATACCCGATTCACCTCCATCATCAATGAGCTTCACTCTCTTGGTGAAAGTTTTCCAAGAAACAAGCTTGTCAGAAAAATCCTTAGTGTACTGCCCAGTTCTTGGGAAAGCAAAGTTAACGCCATTACAGAGGCTAAGAAGAGAGCCCAAGTGAGAGAAGAACCTGGTCCTAAAGACGGACAACAATGACTCAAGTGGTGAAGACGGGGTCATGACGTACTTAACAAAAAAGTTCCAGAAGATGGTTCGTAGAAATGGAGGCATTCCAAAAAGGGGTAGCTCTAGCAAGCCCAGATTTTACGACCTCTGTCATAAATGTGGCAAGCCAGGACACTTCATCAAGGATTGCCCTCTCCTAAAGCAAGATCAGTATAATAACAACTTTCACAAAGCAGCAAAGAGGAACCGGGTTCCTGACAAACACTTCTAGAGGAAGAATGATGCTGACAACGTTGTAAAGCAAGCTCTTGCTGCATGGGGAGACTCCTCCAGTGAATATGAAGAAGAAGACGATCATGGTGGCAGTTTAATGATGGAAATGAAAAATGAAACAACTAAGTATGATTCAATCTTTGCTCTAATGGCTCAATCTGACAACAATGAAGATGACGACGGCGATGAGGTAAACTTTCTGGATGTTCAGAGAAATCTGAAATCTTACTCTCCTAAAAAGCTCATGTCATTAGCAAATGTGCTAATTGATGATTACCATAGTCTTATCAATGATAAAGATTCTTTAACTATGGAACTAGGGGAAGCTGAACAAACCATAGATGACTTAGTAGTCGTTGTAGTTGATTTGAAAGAAACAATAGAGAACCTGAAAAGAGAAAAGAATGCCTTAGAAGAAAAAATTGCTAGTATAGAACATGAATGAGATGATTTAATGGTGGTAGTGGTAGACTTAAAATAAACCATTAAGTGTGCAAGTAAAAAGGGAAACCTTGACTGAGAGAGTTGCTATCATTGAGCAAGAAAGAGATGACTTAGTAGTGGTGGTAGTAGACTTGAAAGATACAAATGAGAATTTTAAAACCGCAAATAGGCCTGGAAACTCTGAAAAGGGAAAAGAAGTTGCAAGTGAAGCACACATTAAGCTTGAAAATGAGTAAAACTTGGTGTATATGGCAAAATCAGAGGGTCCAATTTCTCGTCTTTTAAGCAGTTCGGAAGATCGACTCAAAGCTTCGAGGCTGCAAAGATGCGCTCGAGTCTTCTCCGTCGGGGTCCATCAGAATCCGGCCTCGGGAGGATATTGATCGAGGCTAAAGCAGAAATAGGAGTTCCCACGACACGGCTAAGGCAAAGCATAGCTAGGCTATTCTGAGCCCTACTCGAGGCGTCATTTCAGTCGTCCCATCTCCACACCTTTACAGCTAATGTGTGCCTTACCGTATAAACTTCTCGCCTTCTATATAAAGGGGATTCTAACTATGTTGTAAAAAACAGAGGTTGCTCCAAAGACTCTACATGAAATATATGATAACTCTCTCTCTTTCTCTCTAAGATACTCTCTCGACATTGTTGTTCTATCCTATTATTTTCATACTTGTTTCATATTCATGCTTGTTTATTGCTTATCCTTGGCTATAAAGAGCCTCCTTTAATATTATTGCATCTGTTAGCCCTTCCCCGATTTCCACCGATAGCTCGAGCTCGAGACTCGACCTCGAGGCCCCAAGTCGACCAGCTTGAGGCCCCGAACGGCTATCTCTCGGTTCGATTACTGCTTTATTTTAGCTCGCGCCTCACCCTCAAACTATGCACTCACAGCATCAACTGCTCCACGACTAGCAAAAAAATAGATCACGTATTTTTAGAGTCCCATCAACAAATTTAATTGTTATTACCATTTTCACGGTAAACAGTTTGGCGCCCACCGTGGGGCTAATAATAATAGTGATTATTTTCTTGCTAGTTTCGTCACATAACGCAAGTTATCTTTCACACTGCTTCTTGTCCAAGATCTTCGGTTGCAGGTCAAAATGTCTGGCTCGGTGAACAGAGTTGAGAACAACAACCTCGAAAACCACGAAGAAAATGGTGTAGTAGTTCCGATCGTCGGCGCGCCACCACTGAACCCCGATGATGTGCCTGGACCGATTCCAGCGGACGCGGGTTCACAAGACGCACAGCAGGTCGACGAAACCTCACGCACCGATAGAAGCGTAAAACAAGACGACCAACAGGAAGCCCAAAAAACCCAGCTCTGGAAGAACAGGAAGTTAGCCTTCATGTTATTTTTGAAATGTTGCAGGCACAACAACTGGCTATCGCTCAGCTATAAAGCCATCCAAAAACTCCCAGCACCGTAGCACCAGGAACAACTCGCCCGGCTGAACAGGTACCGGAGAGACTGAGCAATAATGGTTCGACGACCGATCCTGCAATCGTAAAAATGCTAGAGGATCTTTCTAGAAGGATTGAGTCGGGTGAGAAGATGATAGCCGCCAACAACAAGAAAGTCGAAACTTATAACTCCAGGGTCAACCAAATCCCGGGTGCGCCCCCGGTCCTGAAAGGTATAGACTCGAGGAAGTTCGTGCAGCGGCCGTTCCCGGAGGAAGCGGCTCCGACACCCATCCCAAAGAAGTTCAGAATGCCGGAACTCCCGAAGTATAACGGGACCTCAGACCCCAACGAGCACGTCACCGCTTATGAGTGCGCAGTAAAAGGCAACGACATAAAAGACGACGAGATCGAGTCCGTCTTACTGAAGAAGTTTGGGGAAACACTCTCAAAGGGGGCCATGATGTGGTACCATAATCTAGCTCCCAACTCCATAGACTCATTTGCCATGCTGGCGGACTCCTTCATAAAGGCACACGCCGGTGCCATCAAAGTAGCAACGAAGAAGTCCGACATATTCAAATCAGGCAAAGGGAGAATGAAATGCTGTGAGAGTTCGTGTCTCGCTTTCAAATGGAACGAATGGAACTACCCCCGGTTTCCGACGACTGGGCGGTACAGGCCTTCACTCAGGGCCTGAACAAGCAAAGTTCTGCGGCCTCGCGACAGCTAAAAGAAAATCTGATCGAGTATCCTGCCGTAACTTGGTCGGATGTCCATAACCGATACCAGTCAAAGATCAGGGTCGAGGATGATCAATTGGGAGCCCCTTCGGGCTCAGCATACCCAAACAGGCTCTTAGCAAAAAAGTCGAAGCCGAACAAAGAAAGGTATCAGCCATAAATCGAAGACAGGAGAAACGCCCCGAGACGCAACACACCTCGCAACGATCGACCGGTCAACCGAGGGCAAAACCCCCGAGGGTTCATTAGTAGAGCCGGATTCGACGGAAACACTGGGCCAACAGGGGCACCACGCCTATCGGAGTACAACTTCAACGTTGACATTTTAGACATCATCTTTGCCATCGGCAAAATCAAGGATACCAGATGGCCATAGGACCGAGGATTGTCACCAGCTGCGAGAAGAAGTGGCCAGGTTACTCAACAACGGTCATCTCAGGGAATTCTTGAGTGACCGAGCAAAGAATTAGTTCCGAGGAAGGGAGGCAGCCAAAAAGAATGAAGTAAACGAGCCACGACACGTTATTCACATGATATTAGGAGGGATCGACGCTCGTCAAGAACCCGTGATGAGAAGGACAAAAATTTCCATCACCAAAGAAAAGCAAACCCGGGGATACATACCCAAAGATGCCCTCACATTCAGCTAGGAGGACTCCGAGACCCTGTCTCAACCTCATAACGACGCACTGGTAATCTCTTTCCTCGTAAATACATTTCAGATAAAACGTGTACTCGTGGACCCAGGTAGCTCGGCCAACATTATCAGGTCGAAGGTAGTAGAGACAACGTGGCCGCCACTCGGGTCCTCAACGGATTTAACATGGCAAGCGAGACAACAAAGGGAGAGATCACTCTCCCGGTCAGCGTGGCCGGCGCGAGTCAAGACGTCAAATTCCATGTCTTCGAAAGAGACATGAGGTACAACGCCTTGTTCGGGCGACCGTGGATACACTGCATGAGAGCGGTACCATCCACCCTCCACCAGATAATGAAATTCCCAACAAAAAACGGGATTAAAACCGTCCACGGGGAGTAACACACGGCAAGGGAAATGTTCGCAGTGCACGATGCTGCACCGGCGCCAATATCTCCGCTCTCGAGAGAGCCTAAGGACAATCAAACTACATCTTCGGCTAAGCACAATTGAACACAGTGGAGGAGCGTATTGAGTCCTCGCCGCGAACAACAGAGGCCTACCAGACCTCGGAACGTCGCCAAACGCATCCCGCGATAAGGTATAACCATCTCCCTTTTCAATTTATATGTCATACTAATCCTTTTATACAGGCACTCGATCAAAGCGATCAAATACGCACGCTCAGCTTGAAGACCCTTAGGTTTTAAAGATACTGTTGCACTCTTTTCCTTCGACCGAGCTTTTGTCCTGAAGAGGGTTTTGCCGGCAAGGTTTTTAACGAGGCAACACCTATATGCTACCTGAGGGGAATCCAACAGGTCCTCAAGGCTTCTTTTGCCACGAGCGCCGATGGACGCCCTTTCGGAAGGTCGTCCGATCAGAAAAGACAAGAGATGCCAAGTAGGATCCCGATGAGAAAGTGTTGTACCGGACCAAACGATCAAATGAACCGTGTCCGCACAACCGCACCCCGATGGCGGAGGCACATGTATCAGTGTCAAACAATCAAAGAATGCTTTTTGCCAACATGATTCGTGCTCCAAGGAAAACCCAGCGTTTTTTGCCAGAATGATTTCTCCATCAGAAAACGTCCCGAATACTCGGAGACTGGCGCCGAAGAACTCCGCATACGCACGACTTCAGGGTCGGAATCTCCAAAGTCGTAAGCCCTCAATGAGGCAATCCCGGGCTCATGAGTAATGGCTCTCAAGCCAAAACGAACTCGATGACTCGGAGACTATCGCCAATCGCCATTCAGCAATAAACCCGAGGCCGTAAAACCCGAGCGGGCAGACTCGGTCTTGTAAAACTTGCGCAAAGCAATAACATGAACTGTAAGACCTTCAAGCAAGGCATGAATCATACTTGCATCAAGTATCAGCAAAAAACTATAAGACCTCAAAAGGCATGAAAAGTTTTGTAAGACCTTATTACAGGCATAAAATCATTCTCGAAGTTCTGGATATATATCGAATTTGTAAGACCCCTGAAAAGGCATACCCTCGATATGGATGCCTAAACTATTATACTCGGGATCAAAAAATGGCTCCGGCCAAACATAAATGACTACGGTCATACGGCTGCACCAGCCAAGCTAACGTGACTCGGGGACGCCATTACTTCGAATCTACTTCGAAAAGAACCGGTTAAACAGGCTACCTTCAACAAGCAAATGAGCTTCGACCATGTCAGCTCCGAATCATAAGGCTTCGAGCTACTCAGCCTACGAGCCAAACCTTACGAGGTGCTCAAACATCGCCGCTAATAACTGGAAATCGAGGTTCTTCCCGAACCGACGACAGGTCAGGCAAAATTATTGCAGAAGTCCTTAACGAGAGGAAAATAAAGCCTAGCAAGCCTCAAGGTCGCACATATGCCTAAGGGCAAAGCGTAAGAGTCATTGTCGCCAGCCTATCGAGCCTCAGGGCCATACACCCATGCCTAAGGGCGAAGAGTAAGAGCCATTGTCGCCAGCTTACATAAAAGATCACTTTGATCGAAGGCGTAAGAGCCATTGTCGACCGCCCAAAACCAACGTAAAACTTGAGGATCGACTGCGTTCGAGTCGTAGCCCGACTCGGAGACTGGATCCAAGAGAGTTAAAACATAAGGGCCACTGGCCCATGCAAACATAAAAAGCTCGAGGAATTTATGAGCTCAAGTCAAAACCCGACTCGGAGACTCTACCCGAAGCAGTCAAACAAAAGCGTAGGTGCTCAAAGTGCCTGCTTACACTAAAGGTCGCATTGACCGAGCGCCTAAAGAGCCCCGGGATCATATCTCGAGTCTAATGATTCCTACTAGCTCAAAGTTCAGACCAACCTGGTTCAAATCTTGACAAACAGAAACACAGAAGATACGAATCGCGGGATTCCTCCCTTATGCATACAAATTATACAATACGGATTCCGTTTACAACACGCTATGAAAGCTATATACATAAAAGCAAAGAAAGAAATAAAATGTTCCCTTCTGGGACTATGGCCCGGCGGCCTCTTCCTCGCCATCTTCAGCATCGGATAGAAGGAATTTGGCATCATACTCTTCCCCCTTGGCTTGCTCGATCTCTGCCGAGAGATCAAAACCCCTGGCATGAATCTCTTCGAGGGTTTCCCTCCGGGCTTTACACTTCGCATACTCCTTGCTACTACTAGCACGATCGAGGGCTCTCCTCAGATCGGCCTTAGCGACAGCAGCACTCCCGAATATACTGCCGCTCTCTGGTCCACCCTGGTGCTGCTCATCACCGCCCCGGCCCGGACATTCACCACTTCGGCTTTCGCCTCCGAGAGCTCGGACGAAAGCCGTGCGATCAGATCCACCTGCGCCAACTCGTTCGCACGAACGGCCCGAAGCTGTATCTCGAGGGCAGAAGCCATGGCTGAAACACTCTCTTTGGCCATAGAATGGGTACTTACACGAGCCTACAGCTCGTTGAATTCACGTTTGGCTCGACCAACCTCGCCCCAGAGTTGTCCCAGCTCCTCCGCCTTGTTCTCCAGCTGAAGTATCAAAACATTAATCCACAGGTATAAAAGGCGAAATGCAAGCCAAAATAGAACGCAGGATACCTATCTTTCTAGGCAGCTTTCGCGGCTCCGATTTCGATCCGCCTCGCACCGCAGGTAAACCATCTCACTTTCTTTTTCTGCACAAAGACGCTTAAGGGATTTTTCCCTTTCCAAAGCCTCCTGCAGCGGGGCCTCACAGCGAAGCAGTTCAGATTTGAGCCTGTCAAAAGCCTACGAAAGAAAGCTGAATAAAGATAAAGAAGAGCGCGGGATCGAGCTAACCTCGCAACGATTGAAAACTAACCACGAGGCCGAACTGATGAGCCTCATCGAAGGCCGAGCAACCATCCAATGGCTTACCACCATCTTAAGGTAGTTGTCCATTCGGATCGCCTCCTTTCAACCGTCGAGAAGGAGTCTCCCCGCTATAAGCCCCTTCGCATCCCGGGGGCCCTTTCCGTTTTTCATCGACCCTCGGTCCCAAGGATGGCAATCTCCCTTCCACTGCCGAAAGACGCAGCCTCATTTCGGGAAAGTCTCCAATGCCTGCGGCAGATGAGTTAATAAGCCAAAAAGAAAGGCACCATTTTTCAGGAAAAAAGGCACCGGACACCTACCGTGATGCTTCTCTTCCCATCTCCCTTTAGGCAGATCTCGCCATCGGTGCTTATCGTGGAACAAGCAAGATGCCAACTTACGAGACCACTCGGCTAAGCAGGGGACCTCATTCGGCGACCAATGAGTTGCTACAAATATGGAACGAAAAGATATCACTACGGAGCCCGCCTCCGGTTACAATGATGGTAGGTCAGGTGAAGACACTTACGTGTGAAATTCCACTTCTCAGGAAATGGCAAAAATTCCCCAGGGATGACATCGGTCGTTCGAATTCGAATGACCCGATACATCCATCCGCAATCCTCTACTTCTTCGTTTACGGCAACAGGGACTCGGGTAGATCGACGTTGCAGAGCGATCAAACCCCAATAACTCAGTGGCCGATACAACCTCACGAGATGGCTCAGGGAAAATTCAATCTCGGCCTTGTTAGCGAAATATCTCATCGTCTGCACTATTTTCCAAAAGGAGGGGTGAACCGGCGCCAAGGTAACTCGATGTCCCCGGCAAAAATCAAGCACGACCCGATCGGGGGACCCGACGCGAAAATATGCATGTATACGCTCAAAAACTCCTCGATGAATGTCATGATGCTCTCCTCGGAAGAAGGTACTTGTAATACTACTCCTTCTCCCCATTCGCAATCCTTTCTGATCATTTCAAGGTCTTCCTTTCCCACTGATGAGATGATCCTCGACACATGCTCTCGGTGGCCCGAAACATTAGGAGGCCTCCCCGATGTTATGACTCTCCTCGGGGCAGGGCACCTCGAGGCCCGCTCACCGGGCACCGGCGGTGCGTCACTATCACCGATCGTATACGGGGCATAAGATGAATTCCCCTCTCCTTGGCGGTCGGACGTCGATGTAGCGGTCATGCTTACAATGAGATAGGAGGAGAAGGGCGAGGATTGGGACAAAAATCCTGAGTTGAAACAATGGAAGAACTAGCACGAGACTCCAGGTTCTGTGAAAGAAGTAGTCCCTCAAAGCAGCAGAGTCGCCATTTAAAAAGGCAAATGCGTGAATATATAGGGGCAGGGCAGCAACTGCCCACCTACCCAAAAGGCTAATTAATCCTGACCGCGTTAACATCACCCTCTCCTAGGGAAACGAACTGACATGGCTGTTCCGAGCCCCTTTCGACCTGATTGGGCGAGTGCTGTTGCCCCACAGAATCCGAGAAGCGGCGAGACCTCGAAAATTCCCCGATGTCGCTAGCACTAACCCGATAGAAGCTGTTAAATTTAACTCCGGGACACGGCCCGAATTAAGGACCTCAGTCGCTCAAAAAGTGAATTTCGAAAGGCTAATGTCGAAAGTCGAGAGATTAAAGTCGCGAGAGCAAAGAAACAAAAAGAAAACGGAGAGAGGAAAAATCTTTTTTTTTACATTGCCAAAAACGTATTTACAAGAGACATCTTTACAATACCCATCCCCCGGGGATTACATGCACCTAAGGACTACTCTCCATCTCCGCTGTCTTCGTCCTCATCGGGGGCAATCAAAAGCGCCAGATCCATATCCAATTCACGAGCCTCCGCAAGATCAGCTGACAAATTGACGCCCCTGGCATCGATCTCCTCTAGGGTTTTTCTCCTTGCCTCTGCCCTAGCATGTTTAATAACTCGAGCTAGTTTCTGATCAGCTGCTATCGATATGTAACAAACTATTTTCTGTGTCGTGGCTGCATCCTCCAGGTAAGTAGCGGCATTCCTTTCAATCTCGGACTTGGCCGTATTTAATGCAGCGATCTCCTTGCGAGCGCCCTCGAGAAGATCGAGGGACGACTCCAGTTCCGCAGCCGATACCTCACCCTGCTTCCTCAGCCCAAGGATCTCCGTGTTCACTTGACTGATCAGCAAATCATTTTGCTCAACCTGCAAAAGGAAAGTAAGCCTATCTGCATCGAAGTATGGGTAAAAAGGTCGGGCACAAGCAGGACAAAATACCTACACAGCGAGATCGGCTTTTTCCCGAAGCGCTCCCTCCAAAGTGGCCCGAAGCTTTCCTGATTCCTTCTGTCCTCGGGCGGACTGAGCCTCCAATTCCCGTAGCATCGAAGCAAGCTTCTTGCACTCCTTCTCACGGTAAGAAAGCTCCTCGTGGAGCTGGAAGATGGCATAACCATACATATCCTTTCACTAAGGCACAATGGAAGAGTTAGAAAAGAAAAACGAGGAACGACACCCAAAAGAGGCATACGAAAGACGGCTACCACCTGCTGCAAGGATCTCTCCGCCTCCTTAATAGCGCCAGGAACGTCAAGACCCACATTATCACTGACACCGTCAAAGATGTTGGCAAGCGATCCTCCCCCCTTGAAAGGAGTCCCCGTTTTGACGACGCTCGCATCCCGAGCATCCCTCAGTTCCCCCGACGAAACCTGAAAGCACGAGATGAGATCATTTATGTCACCAATTTCCCCAAGAGGCAACCCCTGCTCCCGAAAAGCTCTGGTCCCATACCCTTCAGGATCGATGGCAATGGTCCCCCTAGCGGAAACTGCGCGAAACTCGTCCATACGATCCGAAGCCACATTAACACCCTCCTCGAGGGTCTTCGATTCACGGGTCCGACCAGAGTTGGCTGTCCCAGATTTAGCAGCCTTCGATCTAGACTCCTGCGGGGCTCCCACGCTCGACCTCGTCCTCCGTGCTAGCACACACTCATCGTCGTTCTCATCTACAGCATCAGGATTCGCCCTTACAGTTGAAGCAGAGGTCCTGGTAATGGCTTGATGCTTGTGTGACCTGGGTTTCTTCATCGCGGGAGGATCAGCGGCCGCCTTACCTTCCCTTTTCTTGTCCTTTCCGGGCTCTGACGCCTAAGCTTCGTCGCCAGGGGGCGGCCTCATCTGCATATTCTTGGCGAAACCTGCATAAATGCAATTACTGCAAACTATCATCGAAGAGGACACATGGAGAAACGCAAATCTGAGGCATAAGCAGTACGGAAACTCTACCATGATTCGTGGCCACCCATCGCCCCTTGGCCAGGTCAGTCCAGGACCGAACAGGGTATGGGAACACCTTGTCCAGCCTCTGGATATATCCTAGCAAATCCAGGACTGCCTCGGGGCACCAATCAACGGCTGAAGGAGACGCAAAGAGGTCGTCATTTCAAAAGAAAAATGTTACTTATAACACGCGGTTAAGGGAAAACTGCTTACGCTGTGTGTTCCATTTTTCCGGAAAAGACATCCTCAGGGCTGGGATGATATCCGAGGTCTTTACCCGGACAAACCTGCTCATCCACCCTCGATCCTTTCCCTCGTCGACGCTTGAGAAAAATGATTTCTTGGATCGATGATGGAGCCTGATCAAACCTCGATAAAATCGAGGGCTATACATCCTAATCAAATGGTTGAGAGTAAATATCTCACCTTCGACCCCTTTGGTGAAATGGTGGAGCATCAATACTATCCTCAAGAAAGAAGGATAGATCTGACCAAGCGTCACTTGGTACTTGTCACAGAAATCAAGGATAACCAGATCTATCTACGGGGGAGAGGAGTCAGAAGAATTATCAGGACCCAAGGTGAAGGGATAGGTATATACGTGGAGAAAGCCAGCCTTATAGTTCGTTATATTCTCATCAGGACCGGGGATCTCCACCTTCACTGCCTTGCCCCATCGACAGTCCGTCTTTATCATTTGTATATCAGTCACGACATTAATGTATGAGATACATGCTCACATCGGCCCGATGTGGATGAAGTGGCATCGATGGTAAATTCTTTCGACATATCAAGATTAGGTGGAATGTACTGTTTCAAAGAAGGTATCGCTCTGGTTTTCTCTTTAGGCGATCGGGGTGGTGACGCGACTTCATTCCGCCGGGGAACCGTCCTAGAAGTCCTAGCCATATCAGCGGTAAGATTCTTTCTAAAAAAGATGAAAGAATGTAAAAGATGGTGGGTCTTGACTCGTGAGTTTGAAGATGCGGAGTATCAAACAGTCAATATATTAATAGGAATTGCTTGGGCAGCGGAAAAGGCAGGCCAATAGGCAGTTCGCGGGTTCCTCGATAAACGCATTTGACGGCGAACCTTGCACGGTTTTGTGTATGGCATTTAATGCTCTTATGGGATGACGTCAGGGCAATGATGCCCTCGAATGGCAGATCAAAATCGTTTCCTATTACTTCGATCTAGGAAACGCGGAGGCTATCTGTGTACGGCAACATCGGAGGGTCCAATTTCCCGTCTTTTAAGAATTTCGGAAGATCGACTCAAAGCCTCGAGGCTGCTAAGATGCGCTCGAGTCTTCTCCCTCGGGGTCCATCAGCATCCGGCCTCGGGAGGATATTGATCGAGGCTAACACAGAAATAGGAGTTCCCAAGACACGGCTAAGTCTGGCAAAGCATAGCCAGGCTATTCTGAGCCCTACTCGAGGCGTCATTTCAGCCGTCCCATCTCGACACCTTTACAGCTAATGTATGCCTTACTGTATAAACTTCTCCCCTTCTATATAAAGGGGATTCTAACTATGTCGTAAAAAATAGAGGTTGCTCCACATACTCTACTTGAAATATATGATAACTCTCTGTCTTTCTCTCTAAGATACTCTCTCGACGTTGTTGTTCTATCCTATTATTTTTATACTTGTTTCATATTCATTGCTTGTTTATTGCTTATCATTAGCTATAAAGAGCCTCCTTTAATATTATTGCATCTGTTAGCCCTTCCCCGATTTCCCCCGATAGCTCGAGCCCGAGCTCGAGACTCGATCTCGAGGCCCCAAATCAACCAGCTCAAGGCCCCGAACGGCTATCTCTCGGTTCGATTACTGCTTTATTTTAGATCGCGCCTCACCCTCAAACTACGCACTCACAGCATCAACTGCTCCACGACTAGCATAAAAATAGATCACGTATTTTTAGAGTCCCATCAACAAATTTAATTGTTATTACCATTTTCACAGTAACCACTTGGTAAAGACTAGTTTGTGTGCTGAACTTGAGAAAAACAAACAGCTTCAGGAAGAACTAGGGAAAGTAAAAAGTGATCTTGAGAAATCTATTAAGTGGACCTGGTCCTCGGATGTTATCACTGCCATGTGCACCAACTCTAGGGGAAACAGGTAGGGGATTAGGTTTCATAGGGAAAAGATTCCCTACAACCCTCATAGCAAGTATGTTACTGTACCTGACAATTGGCTATGTACCCGCTGTGGCAACAATGGGCACCTCAAGAAAAATTGCATGACCAGGGTTCAGTCTCATTAGAGAAATAAAGTCTTTGGAGAGAGCAATTACTGCAAGAGGACCTGGTCCGTCAAATAGGAAACCATCAAATAGGAAAAGCATTTTGCCTGCTTGGACTAAGAGAGCACTCATTCATCCTTTTTCTCTTAACAAGGGGCCCCAAATTGTTTGGGTTCCTAAATCTAACCCTTGATTTCCTTGTGCAGGGAGCAGTGAAGGAAAGCATCCAATAATGACATATGAACAGTGGCTGCTCAAAAGACAGGATTGGAAATACAATCAATCTTCCTACACTAAAAAGCCCTGCAAGATAAGAGTGTACCCTTTTTGAAAATGGTTTAAAATGGGGTATGCTCTAGGAGTTAGAAAATTTGTGCCAAAGGAAATAAGGTAGAATGCTTGTCCAGGATACTCACAATCTCAAATCCTGTGACTGGTGAGGTGTTGCTATAGCCAAAAGACACAAGAGTACGTATGTTGCTGTGATTGAGCTTTTATAGAGTGGAGACATAAGTTGGTTGGAAACTGTTAAAAACAATATTGAATCATGGGACGAAAGTCTGGAGCATTGCACGTTGTCTATCTCCAAACAAACCGGATCTGAAGAACCTGGTTCGTGATCTAATCAAGTTGAGTAACAAGTATCATGAAGCGTGCACTGCCTGTGCAAAAGAAAAGTATGTCAGGTCTTCATTCAAGCCCAAATAGGGGCAAAAAGCACTTCAAAACCAAGGATGAGATCCTTCAAGAAACTGTGCTTGTGTCAAGAAGATCCAGGTACCAATAGAGACAAACGTGGCTTGCATCAGACTAAATCAAGGAACAGGTTTGGATAAAGCCATAAGTGGATGAATGACATGTTGAAAGAAGAACTACTCAACCACTTAGCTCAAAGTACAGCACCTCAGGTAGAGTTGTTGAAAAGAAGAAAAAGACTCTTGAAAATTTGGGCACGATCAACATTAATTGATGAAGGGCTTGCAAACATCTTGACCAAAGCTGCTGACTCTAGTGAGGATATCTGGGTATAACTATCATGTTCTCAACAATGGGAAAGATCAGCCCTGAAAATCTGATGATAGAAGAGATGGAGGAATCCTTCTGACATACTCGTCTCAAAAGAAAATAGAAAAACTAATCAAGGTAGAGAACGCTCATTGATTCCAGCAAGGAACCAGGTCCCGTGTCTACAACAACAGAAGCTGAAAAACAAGCCGTTGGAAGAGGGTTGTTGCGTAGAGACATCACTGAATCACTCCTGTATCTCACTGCAAGTAGACTAGACATCGTGGTCAGAGTTGAGTTCTGTGCAAGGTCTCAGTCAAATCCATAGTATTTTCACCTGAAGGAAGGTGTAAGTATCTTGAGGTGTTCTAGAAGAACACAGAACCTGGTTCTCTACTGTCCTCCAAGTAAATGGAAAAGAAAAGCTAGCCTGAATTGGAACAGTGTCTGAGTTCCTATCTTGTCTCATAAGGCTCAAGAAAGCAGAATTAAATGGCACTCTCAACAGCTGAAGCAGAATATGTATAACCAGCACCTTGATGCGGTCAAGTACTATGGACTAAGCAACAAAGTGCTATGGACCAAGCAACAAATTGGAAGAACTTGAGTCAAACTCAAGAGAGCCAAAATACAGTGATTGCTGAAGATCAAGTTGCAGACATCTTCATCAAAAGCCCTGGGAAGAAAGCATTCTGAGAAAGATCGCCTTGCACTAGGGGATGATGAAACACAACTGAGAACCTGGTTCTTCATTATTGGTTTTGAAAGTCATTGTCAGGTAAAAGCTAGCTAAAAGTGTTTTCTGGCTATGTCTAACCTACCTTTATATCATTATAGGTAGACACGCACGATGACTACATAAGCAGATGCTGGAGTGCATGATTGATAAGGGGATAAAACTCACTTGCCAAACCTAACAGGGAACCTAGTTCTCTAACACTGGCTAGTGGTTTCTTTGTTCTTTCATACACAATTTAAAATGAACAAAAAACAATACGACATCATCATCAGCGTGACACTGTCTTTAAAGTCGTGTCTTTCATCCAATACGTCACAGCCCAAACGTCATTCCTTTCTCTAATTGATACATCTCCCAAGCAAAAAGGGTGCCGCCATTTCAGAACGGGTCCCTCATCATAATTAAACCAACATCACAACCCTTTCTCTTCCAAACTCAAAAATTCCCTATTTGTCTTCTCTTTTCTCAAATCGACAGTCCCTCGAGAATAATATCATTATGTCTAAAATCAAGCAACCATTAGTATGCCTGACAGTACTATGATTGAGTCCTCACCAGTGAGAAGTTAAGCGGTGAACCTCTCTCCAAACCCTAAAGAAGATTCTCCTCCACACTCCACTCCCATTCCTACCCTCTTCGAGTCCGATCCTCCTCTAAGAAAGTCTGAAGATGTCTATCCTCCTCCAGCCTCACCACACAAACAGTGTCATTAGGGTAATTAAGGGAACCTGGTTCAGGAACCTTCCACTCTATCCATGGCTGAGCACTTGAGTGAAGAACTGGTGACTAATAATGAAGAGTCTGAGATCTCCTGGACAAGTGATGACTCTGAAGGAATCACTCCTTTGTCTATTGAAATCACCATGGAACCACAAGAAAAGGAGGAAATAGATAATACGTTGTCATTTGCGTCAGAAGGGGTCATATATAGAAAAATGTGCAGGAGGGTCTGAGCCATAGGGGGGATGGAACAAAAGAAGAGGGAGCAATTGTGCCATTTGAACAGGCGGCACAAGATGATACTACTGGGCCCCAAATAACGAACCTGATCCCTCCATGGAGAATCCAAGTTAGGAGTCATCTGACCAGGTCAGTGTTGATCCTGCTCCACTCCCCACTTTGATGCTGAGCCTTTGAATATGGTGGTGCCTGATACAAATCCTGACAGTGAAGAAGACGCAAATGATTTGGTGTATGCTAAGTTCATCAGGGCCAGGACTAAACCAATGGTAACTTCAGGGCCACCTCCTAAGCGACCCACTACTAGGTTGCAGTAAAAAGAGGCTCTAGAGTTTGCCCTCAAGAAGAGTAAACGGAGTAAAAGAAGGAGAAGGCTGGTCAAATATGGAAAAGTGGTACAAGCAGAGGATGTTCCTATAGTGAATGTGGATGAAGAAACCAAAGAGGAACCTAGTTCCATGTCCCGTAAGTCTTCAAGGAAGAAGCACTCTCTTTTCTGGAAAGCACACCTCTAAGGGTGCTGAGTTCTTCCAAGAGTGATGTTGCTGGTTCCAGTAAAAAGTTGGCAAAAAGTTTTGGTGACAAAATAGTGAAGGAGCATGGTAACAAGTCTGATGAGGAAGAAGTGGAAAAATCTGGTGAACATAGACAGAGCAAGTCAGTAGAGAAGGAAAGTCTATTGGGAAGTCAGTGAAAAGAAAGAGGGATGATGATCACAAGGAACCTGGTTTCGTCAAGAAAGGAAAAGTGAGTGAAACTCTGAGGTCCGAGAAAAGGAAGCTGGGGAATCAGAAAGTGCTGTGGGGCCGTACATTTGCCTCCGACATTCTAGAGAGTGCTGGAATGAGACAATTAGTGGATTATTGTGATGCTCAACAGTGGACCAATTTGTTTACAAGTGAGGCTCCTATAGTGTATGAGGACGAGGTGCGAAATTTCTACACCAGCCTCTTCATAGTAGATGGTGACCAGATCTGTGTGTTGGTAAATGGGGTGGACATAGTGATGGACTCTGCCTTATTGGGGTCAATTCTGGGTATTCCTACCGAAGGAGTGTCATCTGTTCAGGGTGCTTACACACCCAACTTCAGAAATGCCATTGTCAAGGACAAGGCAGTACAGCATGGGGAACGGGTGCATAAGAAAGCACTCCTTCGAGTTTATCAGTTGCTCTTTGAGATGGTCAACAAAGTATTGCTTCCCCGCGCTGAAAGAAGATCTGTTGCATCCAAAGCTGACCTATTCCTTATGGAGACTTTAGACAACTTCTCCTCCATCAATCTTCCTGCCATAATGATTGAGCATATGCAGAAGGTAGAGAATCTCAAAGATGGGAAATCTTGGACTGCCTTATGGGTTCCTTCTCACAAAGGTCTTTGAGTTTTTCAAAGTGCCTTTGGGTCAGGCCAAAGTGGGCACTAAAAAGCAATCTTTTTCAAAAACCACTCTGGTGGAGTGTGAATGTATTGACAAAGTCGGAGGAGTTGGAAGCACTTCCACAATCTCTCAACTGATAAATGCTCAAAATAGTGCCATAGAGGAGATCCGGAAGTTAAAGGCTAGGAATGCGATTCTTGAGAATCAGCTCAGTCAGTTGCAAGAGGTACCTGGTTCCAATGGTTCTCATAGTACAGAGGTTTCACGCCTAACAAAGGAGAATGCCAAACTAAGGAAACAAGTGGAGGACCTGAAGAAAGACTGCTCAATGAGCAACTGTCCTCGAATGCTCATATGGATCTTGTCCTCCAAACTCTTGTTTCCTCTTCCAAGCCCCCTTCCTCCAATGTCCCTTAAAGAATATCCCCTTAGTGTCCAGTTTTCAGTGTCTATCTTTTCAAGTTGTTGTTGGTGATGTTTTGTTATTTCTGGTATTTGTTTTTGTTTGTTCTAAACTGTGGATATAAAACAATGGCTCTGCTCCTGCCTGTAATAGTCCAATTCTGGTTAATGCAAGTAGTTTCCCTTTTGCTATCTATGATGCTGCTCTTTTACTTCTGTCTCTTATCATGTTGTGAGCACATAAGTGGGATGAGTTAACTATGCTAGACTTCTTTATGCTGCTAACCTGTTCTGTCGTTTTTATGATGCCAAAAGGGGGAAGAGAAGGAACTTAAGGGAAAAGAACTTAATTGAATAACTAAAAGCTCAGGTACTGACAAAGGATGAATGCATAGTTTCAGGGGGAACTTAAGGCTCTTCTGGTTCACAATCTGGTTCCTTTGTGGCTCCTTCTAGGACTTTCGAGTTTGTCATCATCAATAAGGGGGCAATTGATAGGTTACATGTACTTTGATTATAAGTACTTCACTTTATGTTTTGATGATCTAACATACTTACTATTCAGAACCAAATAAGGAACCTATTACACATTCACGAGACCCCAAGTTCACAAAACTCCAAGTTGGGACTCAGCGTGGAATATGATTCAACTCCTCAGAGTGGAAGGAACAGCTGAGGGACCAGGTCCCTATCAGTTCCCGAGGAGACTGTACGAAGTCAACTCTGCAGCTGGAAAGTTGCTGCCTGCACACGCCACTATGCAGAACAGTGTTGCAATCAACTTTCAAGAGAAGACTTCTTACCTACCTTGATTGCATCATTCTTAGTGAGGTCACACATGTATATATGCATTCAAGGAAGGTAAAAATCTCACTCGAACACTTAGAAATCTTACATAAGCTCATACACGTGACCATTCAGCGAGCAAGTTTCAAGTGCCTCAAGAACAAAGAACAAAGCAACTACGGACCAGTTCCCACATCGAGTTATTGTGTGTCCTTAGTTGAGTTGTAACTTTGTAATAGCTCTTTAAATTGTAATTCTTATCTAGCTTATTCAGAAGCATTTTGTAGGAACATCTTTGTAAACCTTAAACCTGCGTGTTTAACTCTTGGCTAGAGTTACTCAAGTTTTAAAGTCTTTGTAATAGAGCTATTGCAAAGTGGCTTGTAATAGGTGTATTACAAGTTAGTGAGGGATTAAGAGCATAATTTCTAGGTTGCATAGGTTGTAATCTGAAAGTTGCTCAGTAGCGAAGTTGAAATCCTACAAGGGTAGGTCATGGTTTTTAATCCCGTTGAGCTGGGAATTTTCCACGTAAAATTCCTCCTGTCATTTAACTTCTATTTTTTGTGTGTGTGTGTAACTGTTGAACCTGATAGAGAACCTGGTTCTCTATAGAAGTTGGTGGACCCATATATTCTATCACTATTGCATGTGAGGTAGCATACATATCCAACATTAGAGCTACTACTGGCATTCAGAGATTAGTACATAGTTATATCTTTGTTTGACCGTATAGAGTTCATATCGCATAGGAGATAGAGTTGTAATGAGATAGCTACTTGTGTAAGCGATGCTATGGCTTTGTACAGTTTTATCGGTGATTAATATAAAAGTGATTAATTACCACCAAAAAAAATTAGCTTACAATTTTATATAAAAATAATATATACGAAAAATAATTTATAAAAATTATACACCAAAATTAAAATATAAAATTAACATTACTTTTTCTCTATGAAAATAAGAAAAGTATTTCTAATCTTTGAATATGGCATGAGTTATTCCACTATCAATTACACAAATATCTTCATGATTGGTCCTTGATCAAAACATAATTTGAGGATTATCCATATTCGTCAAAATGACATAAACAAAATAAATATTATTGTAAACATCATTATCGAAGCGTAACTTTTATTTATGTACAACAATTACATAACTATACTATCCAATACAAATAATAAAAGTTAAAATATTTAAATTTGTACATATTCATCACCGATCACATGCCTTGTTTCTCTTTCAAGGAGTACAAAGTAATCAGCTACATCCAAATGCATGAAGTCTAAATTATCTTCAGAAATAAAATTTGCTTCAGGATTTTTCTCTGTCTTCTTTAGGGAGGCTTGATAAATCTCAACTAGTTGCTTTGGCATACGACATGTACGTGACTAGTGCCCTTTTCCTCCACATCTATAGCATTCATTTTCTGCATTTGTTGCTTGCACCGCTTCATGCTTTTGTTCCTTCCATTGCTGGTGGTTAGGAGGGTTCTTTGGTGCATTACAATTACCATGATTAGAGTTTCTTCCCCAGCCACGACCACGACCATGACCACGGCTGGAGTCACGACCTCTTCCACGCTTAGCTTGGTGGAAGTTCATCTCATTCACTTCAGGGAATGGACAAGAACCAGTAGGTCGGCTTTCATGGTTATTCATTAATAGCCATTATGTTGGTCGACCACAAGAAAATGTGAAATAAGTTCAGAATATTTTTTGAATCCCATCTCTCGATATTGCTGCTGCTGGAGCATATTCGAGACACGAAAAGTGGTGAAAGTTTTTTCCATCATATCATGATTAGTAATATTATCATCACATAATTTCAATTGGGAAATAATTTTAAACATAGCAGAATTATACTCACTGATAGATTTAAAATCTTGTAGCCTTAAATGAGTCCAATCATAACGCCCCTGTGGAAGAACGACCATCTTCAGGTGGTCATATCTATCTTTAAAATAATTCCACAGTATGACTGGATCTTTAATAGTGAGATATTCCATTTTCAATACATCATCAATGTGATGGCGTAGGAATATCATTCCTTTGGCACGTTCTTGGTTTGATGCTTGTTTTTTGTCCTTCATGGTGTTTGTCAGACCCATCGCATCAAGATGAATTTCAGCATCAAAGACCCAAGACATGTAGCATTTGCCCGATATATCCAGGGCTACAAATTCAAGTTTTGAAAGATTTGACATTATTTAGAAAAAGAAAGTTCGTACCTCTGATACTTTCAAAGTATTTGCTCGAGATGGCAGAGTCTCGTGTTGATAACGTGTCATAAAATAAAGACTGTAAAGTAATAAATAAAGACAAGTACAAAGAGAAAACTGATATATTATTCAACTTCAACTGTTGTACAAAATGAAATGAAAACTCCTCTATTTATAGAAGAAAGGAAGTAGCTGCGAGGCTTTTCAGGAAGCAGCTGCGAGACATTTCTTGAGCTGCTTGTAAGCTGTCTGCATGAGTTGCTCGCAACCTGCCTGTTTAATAAGAAGCTGCTGCAAATCATTTCATTGAGTTGCTTACAACCTGCCTGCATCAGCTGCTTGTAGATAAACTTTAATAGAGTACTAAACGAATAATCTTCTTCAGGAAATTATCTATAACGGAGTATAAATGAATATCCATAATATAATAATTTCATAATGTTTAACCAAAAAATAGATCTTTAGTCAAAGCTAGAATTTAGAAGAATACAGGTTACTGATTGATCACGCCCAACTATGCCTTATAAAAAGGACAATGCGGTCGTTGCAAATATAATCCGGTTTACAAGTCCGAAGTCGAATCCCACAGAGAATTAACCTATCAATTACCTTTGTTGGAATCACTAAATTCTTTATAATCAACTTTCCCAAACGTTGTAAATAATTGTTGATGGTATTTCTACTAACTAAGATTGCAAGTAAATAAATAAACAACTGTAAACTAAATATGTTGGGTTGTAAATAATAATAATGAGAAGGTTCTAAGGTAGTGATTTCCCCTATTGATGGAATCCCTTCCGGTTATGTTTCAAATAGATTCACCAAAATATCTCTATCAATCATGAGCACTCTTTTTACCGTAAATCTCTCCCGAGTAATCACGATAATTTACTAGACGCACTCTCCCGAGATACGCTAGCTGACTTTGTTTATTACAGCTCACTTTAGATTGCACCCAAGGCTTCGTTATCCCTAATCCCGCCTTTAAACCCGCAGTTATAGATCCCTCTTATACTTTTGGAGTGGTGTTGTTCAACAATTACCTAAATATGCACTCTCTCCCGAGTTATGCACACTAAATAGGCACAGCTAATTGAGGATCCTGTCAATTAACTATAATAAATACGTAATTGAACACATAGAGATTAACCGGCAAACTATATGAACATAATCAAGAAGTTCATCCTTCAATAGGTTCCATCAAAACCTTAGACTAAAGTATTTAGCTACTCATAAAAATAACAAAAATCACAAAAGAATTCATATTCAAAGGTAAAAGAAAAAAGAAGAAGATTAAAGATTGATGCCCAATGATCCTCCTTGCCTCTTGCCCTTCCTTATGATATTTTTCACTTCCAAAAATCCTTCTCCTCCACTCTTGGCCAGCCTCCCTCGTTTAATATAGGGTTTAGGGTTTAAAATCCCGTATTTTGCACTTTAGTCCATGAAATTTACGCGTCCTGCCGCGGTCCCACCGCAGTTACGCCAGGATCGCGGCCAGAATGGTCCTCTGAATCTTTGGTAATGTTCTGCCATGGTCCTACCGTGGTGTTTTTCACCCTGTTCTGTTTGGAATTTGGAAAAACGTAAAACATGAAAGTTGTATCCCTTTGAGTTAGCTTTCCAACCATATATTGTGGAGCCGAAATGGAGTTCTGAGTAAAAGGTTATGTCTATTTTACTAGACAGTGCGCAATATGCCTCCTCGAGTCTTCGTTTTGTTGTTTTATCATCCGTTGATCCCCGAATACGATCCCGGCTTAATTCCTTGGGCTTTTACTCAGACTTCAAAGCTCCAAATCACTTGAATTCATTCCATAACATCTATATATCTCGGAATCACTCCTACAAGGCATAAAACACACCGTTAGTGTAAAACACTAGCGATTAAAGCGCAAACTCAACTAAAGTGCAGTAAATTAGAGTGTAATAAGCGACTAAAATATGCAATTATAGCCTATCATCACTGATAATCAGAAAGGTATGTAAAGAAAGAAATTTGTGAATAATATGATCAGAAAGCAAGTAAATCAAAGTATATTCCAATAGTGTTTACAATTGTTTGTTCCTTCCCCTTTTATAGCTATTTTGGTGATACGGGCCTTACCTTTGTTATAATAAGGCTATTATGAGCAATTAATGACTTTAAATGTTACGTTATGCAATCATATACGTTAAATACATATTATCTAATGTTTCCAGTATTTAATACTCATTAAATGTTGTATCTGGGCTCTTTTTTACTGTCAGATTCATTCATTTAATTCTTCACGATCTTTGACCTTTAAATGTCTTGAATAGGTACGAGCGTTGAATTACTTGTATGACTGCTCGCGCATCCTCCATTTAACTTGTTCGTGTCTGTTGTTGCTCGTATCTGTTAACCAACCTTAATTCTTTGACTGTTTGACTAGTCTACATGTCATGACACGTCACCATATATATATATAAATACAATTTTCCCCAATACAGATAGTCCCCCCACTTTCCATTTATTCATCAGTTTGAATATTTGGGAAGTGGAATTCATTAAAGGAGAATTTTTGTCACCACTAATGCTCTGACAGAGTTGACGCTTCAATTATCACTTCCATTTAATGCTTTAGACACGTGTCATCTTCTTATTGGTTCCACAGTTTTACAACACTTTCTCAGGCTTTCTTTTTGGCTCCACTGTTCATGAAGTACTAGTTACCATTATTGTGACCCTTCCATTACTGCATTTTTACTTTTGACGGTTACCCATCAGTATAAATACAATTTTACCTTTCACCTTTTACCACATAAAACTTTTTTCTCGAACATTTGAACTGTGCAAATCTCTGTTTACTTCTTCTTCTTCCTAATCATGTCTTCATCGAACCCTAACCCTAGGAGAGTTCCTATTTTAGACAATTTTCCGAATGCCCCTGTTAGACATAGAAGGGGTGGGAGACTTCGTAGCTTAGGATCCTCTCGTGGTGGCGGTTCTGCCATGCCTTCTCCTAGCCCTGGTTCTTTCTCTAGAACTAGAGGTTCTTTTACCAAAAAATCATCTTCTAAGAGCAAGGAGGCCTCTGAACCATTACAGGAGCCCTTGGTAGAAGAGATAGTCCCTAACGATTTATCTTTTCACCACGATAGACAATCACTTCAAACCCAAGTTTCTGGTCTAGATTGTACCGATGCTTACCCCACTTTGATTACAGAGATTTTAGCTCCCATAGTCCGCAAAGATTGTCACTGGAGTAACGATTTTCCCATTGTAATCCCCAATCCAAATCAAAGAATTACCTCCTATATGACTAGACTTTCTTTTGTTTACACATACCCATTTACTCTTGGTTTTAAACCAGCTATTGATCCAGTGATTCTCGATTTCTGTCGCTTCTTCAAAGTTTTTTTAGCACAGATTGACCCGCTGGTATGAAGGGCTGTTGCTTGTTTAAGACATCTGGCTAATTTAGCAGATGTTAATTTCACCTTCCCTAACCTAATTCATCTATACTCCCCTAGACTTTTTTGTAATGGCATTTTTACCTTAGTGGCTAGGAGTAAGAGGGTTTTGGTGAGCCCAGACGATAATAAGGATCGTGGCTGGTATGCCCGATTTGTTGCTGCCCCCACAGTTGGTTTAGTTGGTGAACAAAACGTTCCCTTCCGTGAGAAGTGGAACTTTGCACGTAAGTCTCTCATCTCTCTCGTACCTTTTTCTTTCAAGTTTATCAATTCCTTTAACTTTATTTTTTTTTTTTTTTTAGCAACCATGGGAGTTGTGGATAACATACCCAATTTTCGTGGTTGGGTAGATAAAGTGTTAAAAATCGCGCCTATGGAGGCTAGGTCTTGGAAATTTATTTCCAATCGTCACGGTTGGAAAGTAAAGAGTCACAGTATGAGTTTTTGTCTTTCTCATATGTAAAATTTTTTCCCTTTATTGCTTTAACTTTCAACCTTCTCTTTGTCAGGATTTGCTATTCGAGGTGTTACTGCTGAAGCAGTTGCGGCCTCTCTTTCCTCTTCAGGAACTCGAATTTCTTTAGAGAGGGCTCAGGATATACTCTTGAAAAGAAAAACCATTGAAGAAGATGACTCCGAGAAAGAAGAGGAGGATGGTTCCATGGTGACAAGGCCAAAAGTTAGGAGACGTATCGTCTCTCACGAAGCTGAAGTTTCTCATCATCTTTCTCCTACCGAGCCTGTTCATCTTGTCTTTGATGATGACGTTGCCACCCCTCATGACACTCATGAGTCGATTAACCAGCTTTTTGTTAGTGGTTTTGAGAGTGGTGGATTAGGACCCGTTTTGGATGAACTTCCCCTATCTTCTTCTTCAACTTCCATATCTTCAGTTCATTCTCTTCCTTCTTCTGTTGTGCCTTTGGTTCCTTCTTTACCTGTTCCATCTGCTTCCGAACTTCCCTCTGCTGTTTTTACTTCTTCTACCGCTCCTCCTTCTACTGTCCATAATGCAGAAGTGGGTTCTACAAGTAGAAGGATTGCTATGAGGAGCGTGACTATCGAAGTTCCTGCTAACAACAGCCTTTTGAGGAAATTCGGTCAGACAGATGTTTGGCTTGAACCTTTAATAGGCCCAATTGAGAAAGAAAAAATGAATAGCCATAGCTGTCTGACTCTGATGAACGAGATAGTTCATTCCACCATGAAGGTATGTCCCTTCTTTCTTTACTTTGCCAGAATTTTTTCTAGAATTCTAATTTTTCTTCCCTTATCATTTTCAGGCCAACCTTATTGGTACAGAGCTGATGAGCAGAGTTTCTCTATTAGAGAAGGTGGCACGTGACTCTGAAAAGGCTGTTCTTGATTCAGAGATGGAAGCTCGTGACTTTCAGTTGGAAGCAGCTAATTGGAAGGAACAATTTGATAGTGCTCAAATTACTATAGAAGATTTGCAAGAGAACAAGAATAACCTGGAACAGCAGATAAGAGCATTAACCTCAGAGCTTGCGGTTGCCAAGGCTTCTTCAAGTCAGGCAGAGAAAGAAAGAGAGCATCTCGAGTCTTCTTTCTCAGAGCAATTATCTAAGGCAAGTGAAGAGATTAGAGAGTTGAAAGCTCTTTTAAGTCAAAAAGAAGTTTATGCTGGAGATTTGTACAGAATTTGACTCAGACACAAGAAGATCTGCGAACTTCTGAAGACAAGGTGCATGCCTTGGAAAAATCTCATGCCTCTCTCCAAGCCTCTTACAACTCAGCCTTGGATGAAAATGAAGGTCTCAAGAATGAAATTGCTGCTTGGGAAAGAGATTATGAGATTCTTGAAGATAAGGTTGCAGTTGATGTAAGCTGGGCTTTTCTGAACTCTCGTCGTGATGCCTTAGTTGAAGCTAGCCAAGAAAACTTTAATCTGGAGTCAGAGTTAGCTAAGGTGATGGAGACTATTGAAAAAGCTCAACAACCACTGGACTTCCCTTCACTCGCGATTGAAGTTTTCGAAGCTGAAGTTCCCGGAGTTGATGCTCCCGTGGGTGAAGTTTCGGTGAGTGAGGCTCCCTTGGCTGAAACTTCTGCAGTTGAAGTCCCCATGAACACTAAAATTGCCTCGGGTGATGCACCCTCTTCAAGCTCAACCGTGCCTCTTGTTGCAAGTCAAGTTGAAACTTCGTCTATTGATACTCCAATTGCTGCGGTTGAAAATCACCCGCTTCTGTTGGCGATGTTGTTCCAGTTGAGCCCGCTGATGATCCTTCTTCAGTCCTTTCCTCTTAGTGAAAAAATTTACATCTATTTTAAATTCCCTTTTTGCAGGTACCTGTTTGGAAAACTGTGTTTAAAGTTCTTGGATTCATTTGAGAGTTTTTGTAATCAAACCCTTGGCTATCACTTGAGGGTTGATTTTTAGAAGTACAAATCCCCAAGTCTTGTTATGGGGCATTTTGTATAAACAATTTGATGACCAAGTTTATATTTAGTCTTTAGTTTTAAATATTAAGAAGTTTTTATTATCATTAAACTTCCGTCTGTTTTATTCTTGCCTTTTATTTTCAAGGACTTAAAGAATAGTCTGCATTTTTGTTCTTTGAAAAATGCTTCTGTTAATCGCATGACTAAATAACATGAGTTTTATAAAAGAGGGCCCGTTTATATTTTGACACTTAATGAAGAAGACGTCTCAACTTCATTATGGTGTTATCATACGATAAAAGAAATAGGAACACACATGTTTTATGCAATAACTTTGACAAGTTTTAATTTCTGAACCTTGACAAGTTTTGAGTAATATTTTACATGTATTTGAATTACATCTATAACTTTCTCGTAACTATTTTCCTTGTAACAGATTTATACAAAAGAAGAACAATAGATACATGATTTTTCCTTATAACCCGTTTTAGTACATAGTCTTTACCCTAACCGTTTTGGGGTACATGGGTCCCTTTAGCTCCAGAACATTTGGGGTACATGGGTCCCTTTAGCTCCAGAACATTAGGAAGAGTGGGTTTTTCCTTATAACCCGTTTTAGTACATAGTCTTTACCCTAACCGTTTTGGGGTACATGGGTCCCTTTAGCTCCAGAACATTAGGAAGAGTTTGAGAGATGACTCCATTGTTCTCATGGGAAAGAATACTATGATGAATGCCATTGTTTTCACGGGAAAGAATACTATGATGAATGCCATGACTTCGTAACTTTCACTCCGTACTTGATTCTTCTAGGCTTGATTTTCTAAATCTTCTTCGCCTTTTTTATACACGTGACTGTATATACTATGTAGTCCCCCAAGTGTTTGAGTGTTGAAGTATGAAGCCTCGAGCACTTGGTAGTCTCCTTCACCTGGTCCTTTTCCTGAAAAGGAAATACATACGGGACTCGGGGGTGCGATTATAGATGAAGACTGCTTAACCCGTGTATACTTCTATCAGAATAATTGTAACCCTGGGCTAGGAATTTTAGTTTATTCCATTTTGCCTTACAGGTCGTGACTCATCATTTAGTGTAGGTTAGCGTTTTGCCTATCATCTAAAATCGTTAGTAAAATTTTAACAATTCAAAAAATATAATTTAACATGGTGATACCTGACCGTGGGTTTTTCCTTAGAAGTACTATCTCTTCAAATGAACTGCATTCCAATGTGAAGGAAGCACCTTCCCGTCCATTGTTTCCAACTCGTATGCTCCTTTTCCTGCAATATCTCGAACTCTATAGGGTCCTTCCCAGGTTGGACTTAGTTTACCCGCATTGGCTGCCTTTGTAGATTGAAAAACCTTTTTAAGCACGAAGTCCCCAATTTTGATGTATCTCAGGCGTGCTTTCCCGTTGTAATATCGTTCGATCACTTGTTTTTGTGCTGCCATTCTTATTAATACAGCTTCTCTCTTGCCTTCCAACAAATCCAAATTGACCTGCATTTCTTCATCATTTGATTCTTGCGTTGCTTGTGAGAATCTTATGCATGGTTCTCCTATTTCAACCGGGATTAGTGCTTCAGCTCCATAAACTAAAGAAAAAGGGGTTTCACCTGTGCTCATCTTTGTTGTCGTGCGATATGCCCATAAAACTCCGGGTAGCACTTCAAGCCAATTACCCTTTGACTCCTCTAATCGTTTCTTTAAATTGTTGATTATGACTTTGTTTGTTGATTCTGCTTGCCCATTACCCACTGGGTGATAAGGTGTAGATGTAATCCTTTTAATTTGCCAACTCTCAAAAAACTTTGTGACTTGAGCTCCGATAAATTGAGGGCCATTGTCGCATACGATTTCCTTCGGTACACCAAATCGGCAGATGATATTTTGCCAAATAAAATCTTTAACTTCCTTTTCTCGCACCTGTTTAAATGCTCCTACCTCTACCCATTTAGTGAAATAATCGGTAAGTACGAGAAGAAACTTTACCTGTCCTTTTGCTTGAGTTAATGGTCCTACTATATCCATTCCCCATTTCATAAATGGCCACGGCGTAATGACTAGATGTAATAATTCTGCTGGCCTGTGCATATTGTTACCATACCTCTGGCATTTATCGCATTTAGCCACGAAACTTTCCGCTTCTTCTTCCATTTTAGGCCAGTAGTACCCTGCTCTAATCAAGGTTCTCACCAGTGATCTTCCTCCTGCGTGATTCCCGCAATGCCCCTCATGTATTTCCCTCATTACATACTCCGTTTGAGAAGGTCCGAGGCATCTTGCTAAGGGACCAGTGAACATTTTACGATAAAGGTTCCCCTGTTTTAAACTGTAACGAGCAACCTTTTTTCGAAGTGCATACGCTCGTTTCTTGTCATCAGGGACGGTACCATACTGTAAAAAAGCAACAATTTCGTTTCTCCAATCCCAAGTTAAATTATTAAAATTTACCTCATTCTTATCAGGTTCGAGAACTGAATGAAATAAATGTATAACTGAAGCGTTTGCATCATTCGCCACATCAGCTGCGGATGCGAGATTAGCTAAGGCATCTGCTTCAATATTTTCATCCCTTGATATTTGTATGACCTTCCAAGTTTGGAATTGCTTTATCAGTTCCCGTACCTTTTCCAAGTACTGTTGCATCCTTGCTTCCCTAGCTGTGTAAGTCCCCAGCATTTGATTAACCACGGTTGCGAATCACTTTTGATCACCACTTGATTTATACCAAGTTCTCGTGCCAATTCTAGACCTGCAATCACAACTTCATACTCCGCTTCATTGTTAGTTATCGAATGACATTTAGTAGCTTGCCTAATAGTTTCACCCGTAGGTGGTACTAAAACAATTCCTAATCCTGCACCTTTTACGTTAGATGAGCCATCAGTAAATAAGGTTCATGTTCCTGGATTAGCCCCATTAAGTATCTGCACTTCTTTTTCAGCTTCTAACTGCATCCCTTGGCTAAAATCAGCCACGAAATCAGCTAATATCTGGGATTTTATTGTTGTTCTAGGTAGGTATGTGATTTCATATTCACTTAGCTCTATGGCCCATTTAGCTAACCTCCCTGACAATTCATGTTTATGCAATATATTACGTAGGGGTAATGCAGTCACTACAACAATGGGATGACATTGAAAATATGGTCTTAACTTCCTAGATGCCATGATTATAGCAAGCGCTAGTTTTTCCAATTGTGGATACCGTGTCTCTGCATCTAACAAAGATTTACTAACATAATAGATAGGAGATTGTTTACCCTGCTCTTCTTGAACCAAAACCGCGCTTACCGCAACTTGTAAAACAGCAAGGTAGATGGAGAGTTTCTCCCCAGCCTTTGGTTTTGCTAGCAAAGGTAGATTTGACAAGTATGTTTTCAAATCTCTAAGTGCTTGTTGACACTCCTCATCCCATTCAAAATAATCCTGCTTCTTAAGAGCCGAGAAGAATTTAAAACATTTTTCCGATGATTTAGAAATGAACCTTCCCAAAGCTGTGATTCTTCCTGTTAGTCTTTGAACCTCTTTCTTGTTTGAAAGTATATCAGGGATTTCTTCAATGGCCTTAATCTGTGCAGGATTCACTTCAATACCACGGTTAGAAACAAGAAAACCTAAAAACTTACCTGATGCCACACCAAACGCACATTTTTCTGGATTCAACTTCATATTATATT